>NW_007742312.1:12398-14975 GCF_000696425.1 Galeopterus variegatus
GCTGCTTTGTTCATATGGGGTTTAAATTCCCGTCATTCACAGGAGCATTTCTCTTCACAGGTGTGTTCGTCAAGATAAACAAGATAGCTGATATCATGTATGTAGCACACTCTTTGGCACACGGCAGGTTCTGAGAAACGTTAGCTCTCATCTTCATTACTGGTATTATTACCTTCATCATCGGAATCAGCTGTAAAAATCCATGTGCGAGAGAGAGACACAGAGAGAGGCGTTGTCTTATATCTTGGAAATGTGATGGACAGAATAAAGAATTGGGCTGATACTCAGCTGGCATACAGCTTTGCAGCCAAATGGAGTATAAAATATTAAAATACACCGATAGGTTAAAAATAGCCACTGCCTGGAGATCACCAATGCCCCATGCCCTATGCCCTATGCCCTATTGTCCCAGTTCTTGGCTCCTCCCCAGGAACATGGGATCAACTTCGGTCCACCAACAAAAGGGTCATGTCTGGCTCATCTGGAAGCCTGCAGAACCCTGCCCCTGATGCAGCTAGCATTAGTTCTGAGTAGTTGGTGTCTACGTCAGACTGATGATTAAATATCTTGACTATTACTCCTGGGTAAATTATAAAAATATAAAAATAGTACAATTTGAATATCATCTCTATCAAGATTATTAAAATATCAAAATAGTATAAGTCCCATCACTGTAAAATTCAGCTATTTTTGAGAAATTACTGGGCCAAAATAAAAACATTCTAACAATTTTCACCAATTTTTTTTCTAATATAAAATGTAAGAATTCAGAGTGGTGTATAATTTTAAAAGTCATGATGTATGAAATTTATTTTCTTGGGGACAAAATGTAAGCTTACACTAGGTCCTGATGGGCCTGTGGAAAAAAATTACAAGAGCAAAGTTTTGTTTCAGTAAAAGTCTGCTTGAGCTTGCTTCTCGGATCTTGCTAAAAGTGCAAATGCATTTTGCGGAGTGTCTAGAGCTAAACCCAAGTTAATAAAAAATGTGATTTTTTTTTTTGTTTAAAGCAGAAATACTTTTTTTCTGGATGCTTGTTTTTATAGATATATTTTACCATTCCAATCAATGAATCCTCTTGAATGTGCCCAGCCCTGGACTGGGTCTCACCAGGAATCCCACAGTGGTCAGCACTGTCACTGCCTGGACGTCAGGTCCTCCGCACATTCTTCCTCCAGGAGACCAGGGTTTCTAGATCCTTGTTGGAGCACGAGCCATGCCAACATCGTGTTCAGTTTCCAGAAACCAGGATGGAAGTAAAATTTGATGGAGATATTGGGTGAATAAATGCTAGAGCTTTCTAGCTGGTGAGAGGTCCTCCCTAAAACCATTAGAAGGTTGTCTGACCTTGGACAGGTCACTGATTTGGGCTTTAGTTTTCTTATTATTAAAGTGAGGGGGTAGCACTTGGGAATAATATGTGAAAAATAGCCTTAAAAGTAAAGGAACTTTTATAGAGAATAATAAAATGCAATACTGCATTTTCTTGATTCCCAGATACATTCCACCCTCATTTCAGCATTTTTGAAATTATAAAATGTTATAATTGAGGAGTAAATTGAGTCATAGTTGTCATTTTCATCAAACCTGTGAGCTTGGCCTGAGCAGTCAGTACCAACTCAGACACTGTACACCTTAGTCGAGTTTATTTACATTAGTAGCACCACAAGTGATTGGTTTCTTGGCTGAAATGTGGGTGCCAGCTTAATTAAAATTTTTCAGAAAGATCACAGTATGAGAAGCATTGAAATTAAAAGAGATGTGTATAGAACACTGCTTTTTCATGTTATTTGAAGGGAGTAATAATTGCTAAACTTTTCAAAATAGATAAAAATAGTTTCAAGCCAGTTGAGGTTGTTCAGATCAATTCATGGAGCTTGCAGTCCAGTGGGGAAGACGTGAGACGTGAGAAAAGTGGCGGCAAGGGAATCGCGAGCTGGTGAGTGCCGTGCAGGCTGAGGAGAGGGCTGGATGCAGAACAGGTAATGGAGGGTGGTCTTCTTAGGGGTCAGTTAGGCCTCTGAAGAATGAAGAAGGGCAGAGGCAGGGGGCAGGGGACAGATGCAAAGACCCCGGGCAAGAGGAGGTTGGCCTGTTGAGGAACTGAAGGAGGCAGAGTCACCAGAGCAGGCAGGAGTGGAGGAGGTAGGGAGATGAAGTCTGAGGGGAGGCAGTGCAGTGTAGACGGTGGCAAAGATTCATGTGAGGCCAGAGGGGCAGGGGCATCAGCTAGGAGCCTGCTGAAGTGAGGGAGGGGACAGGACCAGCAAAGAAGCAGCAGAGATGGAGAAAAGGGCATGCTTTCAAAATCTATTTTGGAGGAAAAACCAACAAGACTCGCAGATGGATTTGATATGGAACGTGATAGGGAGGGATTGGAAGGAATTAGGAAAAATCCTTGGCTTCAAGTCTTAGCAACTGGCTGGGTGGCGGTGTGCATTTACTGAAACAGGGGAGCTGGGTTGATGGAGGTGAAACCAGAGCACCCTTTTTGACATGAAATATTTGAGTGTCAGGGAATTCACCCAATGGGGCTGTCATGGGAGCCAAGTTCACATACGTTCTTAAATTGAATAC
>NW_007742312.1:16129-18985 GCF_000696425.1 Galeopterus variegatus
GTTCTGATAGAGAACCAAACACAAGAAAGACCAAAACTGATGAACTGCTTAGTTCTGTGGCGGACTCTGGGTGACCACGTATGATGCAGAACTGACCAGACCGTCTGTCCCTTCTCCTTCCAGAATGTGTGAGGATCCATCCTAGGAAACACATATCTCTAGAACTGCAAAGTTTTAGTGTCTCCAACTCCACTTAATCCCACATCATCACAGGAAATGTTCAGGTAGAGCTCAAGGACAGTGTCAATGACCATACACGCCAGCCGACACACAACCAGGAGAAACGTGATGTTCCATTCTGCCACATAAGATCGCCCTGTACAGAAAAGCCTAATTTCTTTGCTGGCATTTGGTACTGGAAGCAGAATACCAATCAGGATTTGCAGAACTTGCACCTAGTGGTGCCACCCCATGCGACTCTGAATGTGGTTGTTTAGATCTGTCAGCACAAGTATCCGCTGCCTGTCCTCCTGTGCCACCTGGCAGGTTACCTTACACTCCTCCTGAATAGCAAGGCTTCCTGTTCTGTGGGATCATTCTCATGCAGTTTTGGAAGAATTTATCAAAAAGACTGCACTAGTAAAACTCTTTTAGTGTGTTGGGAAAATATAGGAAAATGGTCAGGGTCCCTCAGATGTTCAGAATCTTGCCAAACATTTGCTGTGAACAGGTTGTGTGTGGGTGGAGTTAGTGCACCTGCGCAGCGCCGCCACCTTTGCTGGGGTTTTACTGCCTCGGGCAGTGGCTGCTGCAGGGGTGGCCATGCCTTTCCAACCTGGGGCTTCCAAGGACCTGTTTACCAGTTACCTAGCTCATAGACCTGTGTGTAAAGGGTCTGGTGAGGGCCGGCCCCATGGTGCACTCAGGAGAGTGTGGCGCTTGGGAGCACAGTGGTGCTCCTGCCGCAGGTTCGGATCCTATATAAGAATGGCCGGTGCGGTATGCTCACTGGTTGAGCGCGGTGTGGGTGACACCAAGCCAAGGGTTGCATCCCCTTACCGGTCACAAAAAAAAGACAAAAAATAAAAAAATAAAGGGTCTGGTGACCCGGCTTGGCATGTGAGGGGTCTGGTGACCCAGCCTGGCATATGGAAGGGTTTGTGACCCAGTCTGGAACAGGCTTGAGGGGTCTTTGAGCTCCAGACCCAGGCCTAGCTCGGCAATTGGCCCAGTCGGTTGCAGGATTATGGGCAGGTAAAAGAGCTCGACAACTGGCGTAGTTGTGTAGCTTTACATAGTGTATTTAACAGTTCTTTTTAAGTCTACTCTGCTGGTAAAACAACAACAAAACACAAAACTCTCAAATGGAAAAACCACTTACCAAGTCATAAACTGAAATTTCAGTATTGAACTGAAACTCTAAATGATGTATCAAGATCACTGTGTATCCTGGAGTTACAGAGAATGGTTATTTCCAGTCAATGTTAATGATTTTTACATTTATTTGTGCAGCATAATAGTGAAAGAAGACCCCAAATGGAACTTAAACCCCACTGAACTGCCATTTGTCCGTCAACCACTTACCCCAAACAGTTATTTAAATTAAATTTTCTCCAGTTTTATAAAAGAAAACCATACAAATAAAATGTGAAGTTAAAGTTTATTTCAGATGATTTTTAGATATAGCTCCCATGCAAAGCTTATATTATCTCGAAAATTAAATTTTAGATGATTGTATTTTCCATTTCATTGTCAATGTGATTCTTTTTTTCTAACCCTTTGTGCCTTATTCCCAGAGCTCCTCAGTGTGCACCCTTTGTGCAGTGACCAGGTGGCTGACTGACACTTCCTTTGTTTTACACACGTGCCTTGAGCAGAGCTCAGAACTCAGGGTTCACAGTTCCCTCATCTGTTCCTTCATCTCAAATGATGCTCACTTTTATCTCTCAAGTTGTACCTGTACTCTGGGGTAGGTTCTAACTCCATCTCCAACTCCCATGAATTCTGGCACCTACTTCAGTTTTTCCAAATCGCTGTCTGTCGTTTAAGTGCAGTTGAGCTTACACTTACACGGTTTAGCAGTTGACTGCTCTGTGATAGCTCATATCGATTGGTTTATAAAATACTCTTGGGCAGAGCCATGTCTAATGCACACTAACTTTGCACACACCTCGGGAGGGTGCTCGTATCAGTTTGAGTGCTGCCATAGATAATTATGGGCTACTTTTTCTCTTTTGTCCTTCTGTGTAGTTCAGTTCCACACACATTTACTAAGTGCCTCTTTTTCCTCTTCCTATTGGGAAACTGAAAATGCAGAAATGAATGTGATCTGGTCTATGTTCTAAGTCACAGGCTAGTTGGGGACACATATATTAACAGATAATTTAATACATAATATGTGTCAAGCAGTAGAATTTTAAAGAGGGAGCCGGGAAAACAGAAGTTGGGCATTTGGGCCACTGGGAATTCAGGAGAAGAATGACTAGGCCCAGCATGTGGCTGTGGAAGGGCATTCCGGGCAGAGGGAGCAGCCCAGCAAGGCCACGTGATACTTTGGTAGACATGGCTCAGGCACATGGAGTGCAGGCCAGTAGCACTGAGAGGAAATGCATCTGCGCAGTGCCTGTCCTTAGTTTTCTTTTATGGCTTCTTTGTAGATGTAAGACAAGGTGTCCTGGACGATGGAGAGGTTGGTGGTAGATCGTAGATTGTGCTGAGGAGCTTGGAGCTGCTCCGGGCATTAGGAAGCCACGGGAGGGCGTGGCAAGGCAGCAGGATAGCTGGCTTTCTGTTTGCAGGCTGGCTGGAGGTGGAGAGGCGAGTGGAAACGTGCTGTTTCCATCCCGGCACTCTTTGTTGTGAGCAGACTGTAAATGCAACCACAGTTTCAACATACTCATAAAAATACGAATAATA
>NW_007742312.1:19525-20217 GCF_000696425.1 Galeopterus variegatus
GTTGTGAGCAGACTGTAAATGCAACCACAGTTTCAACATACTCATAAAAATACGAATAATATGTGAAAAGATGAGATGACAGTCATCCAGAACAACTCCAAACTAACTCCTTCCCCATTTCTTTGCTGGCCTTGAATATTGAGAGTGGCTGCCAGCACAATTCAAGGCATGTCCATAGAGGAGCCGTCCCCAGTCCCCAGCCCCCAGCCACACAGTAGGTGGGTGTGGCAAGCTGGTCTTCCCACCAGGTCACAAGAATGGGGCTGGTCATGGCTTCCTGCGGGTGATGGCTGAGCAGCTCTGATTCTGCGGAGACAGTAGGTTATGGGTCCAGCCGAGCTCGTTCTTCCACCCACTGACTCAGGAGGGTGTGCCAAACTCACACGGCCAGACGAGGTCTCCCAGCCACCTAGAATGCTGTGGGGGAGCTCTCATATTCTGGATGGTGTCACCATAGGCTCTGAGCAGCCTGAGGGACGGGCTTTGTCTTGTGTCTGGGTCCTCAGGGCTTTATTCTTTGTGCTGGGCATTCAGGAAAGACTGCTTTCGTCTTTTGATTTTAGAAAGGCACAGTGTGTCCATTCTGGGATAGAGAGGAGCACAATTCCCTGACTCCTCTTGTAAGATTGCTGGGACAATGGGATAATATCGCCGTGCCCTCTGCCCTCTGAAGCCCCTGGCCTCATTCAAGG
>NW_007742312.1:21623-22119 GCF_000696425.1 Galeopterus variegatus
CACCTTGATTTTGGACTTCCAGCCTCCAGAACTGTGACATAATCAATGTCTGTTGTTTAAGCAGCTCAATCTGTGGCACTTTGTCATGGCAGCCCGAGCAGACAGACAAGGTAGGGACATGCCTAATGTGCTGCTTTGGTCTTTACTGACTTCAAGTGTGAATTGTCTAAGAGTTCATTTTTTTCTCAGAACAGGAGCTGAACAATTTCCTTACCAACACTGCTGCTGTCACTGCTTCTCCAAAGGCCAGACTGGAACAGCACGGGTGCTAGGCCACTGTGCCTGGATATGCCTGGGAAGGGTCCCATGCCTCCAGGGACCATGACAAGCTGACTGCAGCTGTCTGTCCAACATTGCCCCCTCCCACTCCTCCTTTTTGATGCAGTGAGCATGGGCAGAGAGAGGTGATGCAGCTTTCCAGACCTGGCAGCTGCAGGTGATTACAAACACAGGGTGAATGCCTTGGGTTTATTTGTGAATGGCCTCCTGCAAATCC
>NW_007742313.1:0-411 GCF_000696425.1 Galeopterus variegatus
AATTTGGGACCAGCGGATGATGCTAATAATTTGTTACAGACACTGCCAGGCCATCTATGTCTCTGATCTACATCTACTCTTTCCTTTTTGCACTATCTTTAGCTTGGAAAGACAACAATCTGGTTAAACTATCCCAAAGCGTGGCTAAAAAAGTAAATTTAACCAATGAATGAATCTGTCATATGATCCCTCCATCCACACATGAACAATACCTGCCACTTGTGGTTCCTGCTACTGCATTTTCCTCTGGTCCTACTGTTACTACGTATTTAGACCATCCCCCTCTGGGCTAACCTTCCAAGTCCAGATCATCCACCAAACAGATGCTTGTGCACGGTGTTTGAAATTACCCAATATTGTGCATATTTGGAGAATAATTAACCCCAGGGACCCCCTGCTCCTTTCCATGTC
>NW_007742313.1:5507-6014 GCF_000696425.1 Galeopterus variegatus
CCCACTGTGACTTCCTGGGACCTCTGCACACCTGCCTTAGGGGCCCATCCTCCACAAAAATACTAAAATTGCATTTTACATCACCGTGGTGCAGAGACGAAGATGGACCTAGCTGGATTCATTACTACCTGGTCATTATTATTATGTTCATTTTTTTTCTGCTTTTAACATGAACTAATGATAAAACACTTTTATGGGCCACTGAAAGTAGTGTGGGTCGTAGGCTCCGTGCCTTCTGTGTCTCTAGGTAAATGAGCCCCGGGTGCAAGTTCCGCAGGCACAGGACAAGGGCATGAAGAAGCAGCTTCACGGTGATGGAAACTTGGGCAGTTTTACTTAGACTGTGGCCCGCGCCATTCACATTCCTGCTGCGTCTGAGCCTGAGCCAGGAGTAAACCTCTGGTCTGAGGGTTACGGGCAGATCCTCTTTCTTTCTTACTCCCCATATCAGGCCTGTCTTTCTGATGTAGGAAGCTTCATTCCTCTGTGAACCTACTTGCTGTGGAA
>NW_007742313.1:7307-8554 GCF_000696425.1 Galeopterus variegatus
TATATATATATATTATTTATTATTCCATGCAGGAGACTATTTTATACAAATCTCAGCCTTACGTATGTAAGTATGTATATCTATCTATCTACCTTCTATCTCATCTATTTGTTTCTCTACCTATAAAGTATATATATCTGTCCATCATCTCTCTGTCCATCCATCCATTTATCCATCAGTCATTCATCTTAAAAATATACTCCGGAAGTGATATGGTTGTCATGGGGACATGTATTAACAATGTTAATTTATTTGAAAAATAAAATGACATTTTTTTCTGCATAGTTTAACAATGAGATTTAGATTTGCCTATTGGATTTTTCTATAAATCAATGAACTTCATCTACAGCTATGAGGTTTTAAAACAAACACATTATTAATAATATGCTCCACATGTCATCTTTTGTAAATATTAAACTCATAATGGAATTTTAACTGTCTTCTTAAAATGGGAAAGAGCTTATATAGTCTTTCGAAATTCTTATGGAATTAAAAACAAAAATCAGTTGAAGACACTGGCTGATCTAAGGGACCAGAGTGTATATGAGGAAGTGTGTAGGGAATAAACTTTACTGACCGACTTGTTAATTTGGTCTGTCAATAAATATACATCCATTTTCCCACCTTCTAAGAGCTCTGACAGGAAAAAAAGAAAAAAAAGGATAAAAGATGACCCAGTGGGAGTTACTGTATCTCAGGATCTCACAATCCAGAGAGCTCACTGACACATAAGGTAATTAATTTAAATTAATATTAATAAGGAAAAAACTTACTTACAGAGCCAGGTCAAGTACGATGGTGGTGTAACACGGGAGTCCCCCATCTGAGAGGGCACTTGCATAGTGAGAGGCACCGATGGTGGCCAGTTGGTAAGAAGTCCACACTGCCATGGAGGATGTACAGCAGTTATATATTTAGTAGATCAAAGTGGGGATGTGAATCATTTTCAGGCTTATCTGAAGACCCTCACCCAGGGCACATAACTCAAGGTGCACCTGAGACAATGCTGGCTAGATAAATTAATCTATTAGCTAATCTCCTGGCATGAGAGTGCTTGCTGGCTTACTTATTGTCCTGCTTATCTAAAGAGGATGTGCCTTTCCCCGTGTAACTGCCTTGGCCAGGGGGAGCCCCTCTAGGGAGGAGGGAGGTGAACTCTGGTATGCAAGGTAGGGGGCAATAAGGCTATATCCAGCATCTACCCTACATTCCACCCTACGTACAATATTCCACCCTCACAATCTTCA
>NW_007742313.1:11545-22116 GCF_000696425.1 Galeopterus variegatus
CGCATGCACACTCAGATCAATAACCACAGCCTCCTGAAGGATGTGTGACCAAGCTCCTTAGGCACCAGAAAGGTGATTCTTAAGGAAAATCATCTTCATCCTGTGTTTTCTCCATGTTTCAGCCTGGGGAGGAACTTCTGCCAAAGAATGCCAATGGGGACATTATCTTAGATACAGTGGACATTCGTGACATATGGGAGGTACGTCCTGCTACAGACACCTAAGAGGCACTATGTGGCAAGGTAGGGATCCCAGGATGGGAGCCAGGAGAGACGGGTGTTTGTGCCAGTGGTTGTCTGACCTCAGACGTGTGACTGTGACTTCTCTGCATTTCTGCGTTCTCATCTGTAAAGTGACATAGTTGAGCACACTGAGATCCGAGGTCCATTGTAAATCCCAACTTCTGTGGTTCTAAGTGGGCATTTCTGTACCACACAGAGCAGATTGAGGATGTGAACCATATGAAAGCGTTCAGCAGAGACAAATGCCAAAGGAGTTAGTGCTATATTCCAGGACTGATAAATGCGCCTTGGAGGGAGGGAAAAATTGTGGTCTGACTTAGCAGAACGGAGGACTGTAAAAGAGAGCAAAGCCTGTCTGTATAAAGCCCATTCCATATATACATTTTTTCACTATAGCAACCAATGCTCTATAATAGGCAACCTAAGAGTTTCTCTTTGCCAGGACTCTGGTGTCATTTGTTAAAGAACTTTTGCATGCCTAACAGCAAAACAGGCACCACTGAAGGGGGAAGGGAGGTAAAGTGGAGTTTAAAAGCTTCTTAATGGCTATTTGATGTTCTGAGGGTGTGTGTAGAATCAAGAAAACAAGTATGTATGCACAGCTATAAAGTGCATTTGGAGGGCTGGCTGTTTTTTCTCAATTGGTGAGAGTGTGGTGCTGATAACATCAAAGTCAAGGGTTTGGATTCCCATACTGGCAAACTGCCAAAAAATAAAAAATAAACAAAAGTGGAAAGAAATAAGCTGCATTAGGAAACAATGTGTTCAAGTGATAAAGCTGTTTGATTCACATGTTAAAACGTATTTTCAATTTTTAAAAAGTCCGATGACAAATGAGAACGTCTAATTGACATTAAAGGTCTACCACATATTTCCTTTCTCCCAGGCCCTGGAGAAGTGTAAAGATGCAGGTTTAACCAAGTCTATCGGGGTGCCTAATTTCAATCATAAACAGCTGGAACTGATCTTGAACAAACCAGGGCTCAAATACAAACCCACCTGCAACTAGGTAAGCCCTTAGTTTTGGGGGCCTTTTCTTACTTTCTGCTTTTCTTTTTTTTTTTCCTTTTTTGTCTTTTTCCGTGTCCGGCAACGGATTGCAACCCTCAGTGTTGCCCCCGTACCGGACCGGGACCAGCTACGGGATCGCAACCCTCGGTGTTGCCCCCGCGCCTCGCTCAGCCAGTGAGCAGGAACCGGTCTGTATGTGGGATCCGAACCCTCGGCGGGAGCGCCGCTGCACTTCCCAAGCGGCACACTATAGCAGTGTGCCACCGGGCCGGCCCTTACTTTCTGCTTTTCATACCCTTCTTCTTTAATATTTCCTAACTTTCTGGCTTGATGTCAACTGTCTAGGTGATAGTTCTTTTCACTACAATAGGGAACACCAGAGCAGAAGCAGGTTGAGTGGAGTGGGAAGAGTTTGATTTCAGGTATTCAGAGGTGGATTTGAGGTTCCTATGAGAGAGTCAGGTGGAGATGCTGAGTTGGCAAATGGCAACACTGGTCTGGAGCTCAGGTGGTGTTCAAGGCTGGAGATGCAGATTTCAGAGTTGTTGCTTTGTGGATGGTAATTAAACTCACAGAATTAGATCAGCTCTCCTAGGGAAAGTTCATAGAATAACGAGGAAAAGGGCAGGAAGGTCAACACCTAAGGGTCAGATAAAGAAGCACTGACAAGAAGGTTGAATAGAAGATGCCAGACAGGGAGAGAAAAAGTGAGGAGAGTGTGATGACAGGAGGCCAGAGAAGGAGGGTTGAGAAGGTTGGAGTCAGATTTGGGGTGGATCCTGCTGAGGAGCCCACCACTCCAGTAGGGATGGGAAAGGTCGAAGGAGTTAGTGGTGTGGAGTTTATGGAAATCCAAGCAGGGGAGTTAAAAATGAAGAGAGAAAATGCAAGTCTATGCAGAGGAGTGGAAAGTAATAATATAAATAAATCATGATTTTAAAAACTATTATAAAAAACACCCTGTCCTACTCACACAGAAGGCAGGAGCCACTGCTGCCATGATTAGGGAGGCCTAGGCAGGGAAAGGCCCTGGGAAGACCTCCACCCCACCCACACATAAGGCTGGAGGCAGCACCAGCGAGACCCAGGAGGCCCCACACCACTTCTGCAAAGGTGATTCACAATTGCCACCACCACAGCTTCTACCACAGAAAGGATGGCTTGCTGCCACAGTAGCAGCCATGACCATCATGCAGTTGGCCTGATCTATATTTCACTGCACTGACACAAAAAGAGTCACTAGATGAGCCTGGAAAAAGAGGAGGAAGTCTTTCTCCTCAAAGTCCACTCCAGAGTAATAGAAGAAGCAACTGATCTACCAGATGACCAGAAATCAATGTAGAGATGCTAGACATATGAAAAAACAAGGAAATATGACACTGTCAAAGGAATATAGTAACTCTCAAGTACCAGAACCTACAGAACAGGAAACCCTTGAAATGACCAAAAAGGAATTCTGAATAGCTATGTGATGGAAAGTCAATGAGATAAGACAAGATTCAGTTAGACAACACAATGAAACAAGAAAAAAATATCCAGGATATGAAGGAGGAAGTTTACAAAAGAATGTAGCAATACTTTTGAAGGACTCATACAATTAAACAATAAAACCCTACAGAGAGCTTAAGCATTGGATTAGAGCAAGTAGAAGAAAGAATTTCTGATCTCAAAATGGTCTTCACGAAATAAGCCAGAAGGACAAAAAAAAAAAAAAAAAAAAAAAAAAAAAATTTTGGGAAAAAAAAAAAAAAAAAAAAAAAAAAAAGAACTTTAAAAAATGAAGAAAGTCTAAGACAGCTAACAGACAACTTTAAGTGCACAAACATTCAAATCATGGGTCTTCCAGAAGAAAGAAGAAGGGTAAAGACATTGAAAATCTATTCACTGAAATAAGAATAGAAAACTTCCTATGAACGGGAGGACACTTACCTTCAAATCCAGGCAGTTCAAAGATCCCAAACAGATTCAATCCAAAAAGATCTACTCCAAGACACATTATAATCAAACTGGCAAAGCTTAAAGACAATGGAGAATCCTGAAAGCAGCAAGGGAAAAGCCTCAAGTCACTTATAAGGGAGTCCCCATCACACTAACAGCAGACTTTTCAACTGAAACTGTACAGGTGAGAAGAAAATGGGATGACATATTCAAAATACTAAAAGAAAAAAAACCTGCCAACCAAGAATACTATACCCAACAAAGCTATCCTTCAGAAATGAGGGAGAAATAGTGTATTTCTCAGATAAATAAAAACTGTGGGAGTTCGTCACCACATGACCAGCCCTGCAATAAATTCTCAAGGGAGTCCTGCCTCTGGAATCTGAAAAACAGTAATCACTACCGGGAATACACAAGAAAAAACAAAACCCACTGATAAAACACAAGTGCAAATAAGAAAGAAAAAAAGAAACTAAATCTTACTACCTCAGAAAACCAATGAACATTGAAGATAAATAATAAAAGGAGAAAAAAGGAACAAAAGATATTGAAAACATCTAACCAAAAAGTGATAAAACGCCAGAAGCAACACAATACCTCTCAGCAACAGCCTTGAATGTAAACAGATTAAACTTCCCACTCAAAAGACAAACACTGATGTACTAGGTTAAAAAGCTAGACCCAACTATGTGCTGTCTTCAGGACACTCATCTCATCTGTAAAGACACACACAGACTAACAGTGAAGTGATGGAAAAAGATATATCATGCAAATGGAAACCAAAGACGAGGAGGAATAGCTATTCTTACATCAGATAAAATAGACTTTAAACCAAAAACCATAAAAAGAGACAAAGAAGGTCAATATATAATGATAAAGGGATCTATCCTGTAAGAAGAAATAACAATCACAAATATATATAGATGCAATACCAGAGCACCCAGATATCTAAAGCAATCACTATAAGACCTAAAGAAAGAGATAGGTCCAAATATGATAATAGTAGGGGACCTAAACACCCCTCTCTCAGCACTGGATGGATCATCTAGGCAACAAATCAATAAACACAGGATTTAAGCTATGCTTTAGAGTAATTGGACCTGACACAATTTAACATGTTGTTTTGTGAAAATGGAAGGGAAATGGCTGCTTCAGGCTAAGAAGGACAAATCTAAAGTGGAATCCTAGGAAATGAGAGCACACTTCTTAGACTGATACCTCAAATGGGGAAGATGAGGATGTCCAAGCAGAGGTAATGATGATGAAGCAGAAAATTCTCAGGCTAGACCACTAATTATACAATAGCTTAAGAGTAGGCAAGAATGACCAGGTGGGTAAACACTCAAGATTTGCCTCCTCTTGCAAAATATATTCACCCAAGCACCTTCCCTTACACCTTGGCAAAGCTGGTAGAATTGGCCCCTAAGTTTCATCAGACAGGGAGAAAGAACATTCCTTGGTGGTTGCTCCATTTCTAAGATAGAGGGGCCAATGGCATAATATTGTCTGGGGATAAACTGTTTAAAATGTCATTGGTCATCCATCATCCCTCATTCTGGCAGCACATTTACAGAGCAGAGCAGTATGATAGAAATGCTTCTCTGTTGACTTGTATCATGGAAGGCTGCCATGCCACATGGCCCAGTGAAGGGAGTCTCCCAGGAATACCTCTTTAGTGGTCTACCATGGAGGATTTGCAAGAATTCCTTAGGGAACTGGGAATGAGACATGCTATTTGCCAAGATCCCTTCCATGGTCCAGTCTTGGTGCAATATACTGGAGTAATGAAAGACAGGGTTATACATTTGGCTCCCAGTAGCTGCTATGGAACATTGGTATCTGTTCTGTCACCCCTAGTAGGCAATCAGTTCAAAGGGCAACATAATCCATAGCTGATCTAGGGGAAACTGAAATCATACAACAGAGTAAAGGGATCATAAAGTGAAAGTAACAGCACCAAAAGGGGAAAAAGGGGGAAAGGGAGGGCAGAAAGAGCCACTGAAGGTTACTAGAAAATGGCTGTGGTTGGACCTAACTAAGACAGGGGTCGATCCACAAACAATAGATAAGAAGCCAAATACGAACTTACTTAAATTGTGTCAACAGCTGCCCCCAAAAAACTATTCCAGCCCCTGCTGGAAAAAATGGCCAGAAAATTGGCTAATTAGGGAACGGACTCCTTCAGGAAGAAGACAGGCAGAGCTGCAGCTGAAGGACTTCATGAAGTCCGCCCTCTACAGGGGGCCTCTTTGGTTCACCCCAATTGGAGGCCAGTGCTCATCCAGAGGAAGATGAAACAGATTTTGTGTTCCCCTGGTCCCAAGCCTAGGGGTGGGGCCAAGTGACAGAGGAAATGCGAGCTGTCTTTGTCAACTGGAGACCCCCCGTTGAGCTCACTATATTCTGGTCTCTGCAGGACATACAAAGGGGTGATTGCCTTGGTAGATACAGGATCTGAATGTACACTGATATATGGGAATCCACCAAAATTCAAGAGATTGATTACTCCTATAGATGGGTATAGTGGACAATCCATTAAAGTAAGAAAGTTGAAGTTAACATTAAGGATTTGTCAGATCCCCCCGCCCCCAGGGGACATACTGTGTGTATCTCCGCGATCGGGGAATATATACTTGGGATTGATATACTGCAAGGTTTGTTATTGCATAGTAGTGTGGGGAAGTTTCACCTATGAAGTAGGGTTTGAAAGAGGTCAAGAGAGGTAAAGTACAGTACCCTCTGGTGCAGCTGCCACCACCTTGGTGAATAGCAGCAATTAAGCAATATCAGTACCCAGGGGATCATAAGGAAATTGAGGAAACTATAATGGAGTTAGCCAAGGTGAAAATAATACACCCAGCCCACAGTCCGTATAACTCCCTGGTGTGGCCTGTCTGTAAACTATATGGCACTTGGAGAATGACTGCAGACTATAGGGAACTAAATAAGGTAATTCCTCATTTACATGCAGCTGTACCTAATATTACTGATATGATGGATAAATTAGGGACTCTACTGGGGACATATCATGCTGTATTAAATTTGGCTAATGCTTTCTTTAGTGATATTGATATCCATCCAGATAGTCAAGACCAATTCACCTTCACTTGGGAAGGACACCAATGGACATTCACGTTTTTTGCAGATGGGCTACTTGCATAGTCCTACTATCTGCCATGCAATGGTCACTGAAGACTTGGAAAAATGGATGTCATCTGTGAGATGGATTATTCCATTATATCAATGTCATTATGTTAACCACTGATTCTCTTACAAATTTCTCTTCTCACTCACCTAGAAAGGGGGGATGGGCTGTAAACCAAAACAGGTCCAAGAGCCTGGATTATCTGTCAAATTCTTGGGTGTTACCTGGTTGGGTAAGACAAAAGTAATGCCCTCTGCAGTAATAGACAAGATTCAGGCATACCCTAGGCCAATTACTGTTAAATAGCTACAGGAATTTCTGGGACTGTTAGGATACTGGGGGTTATTCATTCCCTATTTATTTTTCCAAATTTCATTTTATTTAGTCAATATACAATGTGGTTGATTATCGTGGCCAATTACTGAAACCTCCCTCCCTCCTCCCACTCCCCCCTCCATCCAAACAATGTCCTTTCTGTTCACTTGTCATATCAACTTCAAGGAATTGTAATTGTTATGTCTTCTTCCCTCCCCGCACCCCCCACAGTTTTTTGCATTTATTTATTTATTTTTATTTTGTATTTATTTATTTATTTATTTTTAGCTCCCACAAATAAATGAGAACATGTGATATTTCTCTTTCTGTGCCTGACTTTTTTCACTTAATGTAATTCTCTCTAGGTCCATCCATGTTGTTGCAAATGGCAGTATTTCATTCTTTTTTATAGCAGAGTAGTATTCCATTGTGTAGATATACCACATTTCCGTATCCATTCATCTGATGATGGACATTTGGGCTGGTTCCAACTCTTAGCCATTGTAAAGAGTGCTGTGATGAACATTGGGGAA
Source organism: Galeopterus variegatus (assembly GCF_000696425.1). Classification (NCBI taxonomy): domain Eukaryota; kingdom Metazoa; phylum Chordata; class Mammalia; order Dermoptera; family Cynocephalidae; genus Galeopterus; species Galeopterus variegatus. The sequence continues at coordinate 18,730 of NW_007742313.1, forward strand.
CAAGTATACCTTTGTCTTGATGATTTCCATTCCTCTCTATTTAGCTTAAATAGTGAGTCCCTATACAAACTAGTAAAAAACAAGATTGGGCTTCTGAGTGTCAAGCTGCTTTTGGTTCTGCAAAAGCAGTAGTAGGGGGCGTGCAAGCATTGGGTGTCCTAAATCCAGTCCTACCCTGTGAATTGAATGTAAATATTTCCCAGGAGGGCTATGCTTGGGAGTTATGGCAACAACAGGGGAAAGCTCACCTCCCCAATGGGCTTTTGGTCCCAGACATGGAAAGGAGCAGAGGCCCGATATAACCCTATAGAACAACAAGTAAACAATGTTTATTAAGTACTGGTAGCCACAGAACTGATCACCAGATAGGCAGCTGTGACAGTAAGGACTACATTGCCAATTACTGGATGGATTCATGACATCTCCACATGACCCCACAGTTCCAGTGCTCAATCATAGTGACCAAGTGGCGCACCTACTTGCAACAATGCAATAAGTTATCCACAAGTCCCCTGAGCCACGAACTACAGCAGTTATTGAGACACATTACATTTGTGGACTCAGACAATGTGCCCACAGTATTGACTCCCTTGCCCATAAAGGAAAGGGTGCTGCCAGTGCCAGAAGAAGCTTGGGCTCCTGTCAATGGCACTCCACTCAATGGAAAGCCATCACATACCAACCATCAACAAATACCATCTGGATGGATGATGGCACCAGGCAAAGCAGACAACAGGCTAAACTGCAGGCAGTATGGAAGGTGATAGCCAAAGAGAAAAGCCCAGTAACCATCTGTACCAACAGTTGGGCAGTTTTTAAGGGTCTCATGTTGTGGCTGCTCCAATGGAAAAAACAGGACTGGTAGATCATGAATAGCCCCTGTGAGATCAGGACATGTGGCAAGATATATATGCTGTCAGTCAGCATAAATCAATAACTGTGAACCATGTGTCAGAGCACAACCTATTGGGTAGTCCAGGCAATGATGAGGCCAGTGCCCCGGCCCATGTGAGATGGCTGGAGGAGGCCCCCACTGAAGATGTAGCTGCCTGGTCACACAGGAAAATGAAACACACTGGACAAAAGACACTATGGGAAGTGGCTAAACCTGGGGGCTACCAATCCAGTATGCAAACATTGTGATTGACTGTTGGAACTATCCTGTCTGCATGAAATGACATCTGTGTAAGCTTCTCAGAGATGGGACAGGTGCACAGAGGAGACACACCCCTGAATCATTGGCAAATAGACTATGTAGGGCCACTCCCCTTATCAGAGGGATTTTATTATGCATTAACCTGTGTAGATACCTGTACAGGTATTATGCAAGATTACTCCAGCAAACAGGTCACCCAGAGAACAATGGTCAGAGCACTGGCACAGCTCATGGACACCTATGGGACCCTTGAAGTCACTGAGAGGGATCAAGGCTCCCATTTCAGTGGATAATAGGTACAACAATGGGCCAATGCCCATAACATAATTTGGAAGTTCCATCTTCCCTGTAATCCAACTGAAGCAGTCCTCATCGAAAGATACAATGGAATACTTAAGGAGGCATTGCAGAAAGAACAGCACACCCTGCAGGGGTGGACAGTGAGGTTTGCAGAAGACCTGCAGAGACTGAATGAGAGACCCAGACCCAGATCCAGAAGCCTCTCCCCACTGGACATATTGATGCAGCCTCGGACAGAAGATGTAAGACTGCAAATTAAGACTTTAGAGACTTCACTAAGACCTCAGTGGAGGAGCAAAAGCAATGTGTTTTTGCCAGCACTTCAGGAACTAGTACCTGGAGTGAGCACACTCCATTGGCCCTGGGAAATTTCAAACGAACCACCCTGTGGATCCCTGCTGTCTCACTGGGGTGAAGGAATAGAAAGGGGGTTAGAGATCTTCCCACTAGTGATAGGATGACGGTTGAATACTGTGAGATGTCACAACCCCACAGACCAGATTGTACAGAAAAGGACTATTATTCTTTCCCTATGGAGTTTTTGGGTATCCCCTCTCCCTGTCATAGAAAAAATAGCCTCCATACCTGATAGATCTTAGTATGCTAAGCTGGGGTAGCCTTCCCTTAGTGTAACCATATTGTCTCATGATAAAACTGTTGCTTGTGTGTTACCTGATAAACATGACCTACCTCTTTCAGTAGCTGTGCAACATCTTTCTTATCATCCCTAGTATGACCACAGGGAATACCTATCTTCAAGGGGCTGTGACCCTGGCCCGAACACATAACAGATCAGCCTGCTGGGTCTGCTAGGAGTTCCCACTATCTGCCATGTGAGGCTTGCCATGTACAGTGCAATTGGCAAATCAGACTGAATGAATGTGGCTGTGAACATGGAACAACCATAGAACGACTAATCTCACCCAGCACATAATAGGGTATAATGAGACTAAGAAAGAGTTATTTGCATTAATTAGAGAACAGCTTAACCCAAACCGTCCTATCCCGGGGTATTCAGTGTGGGATGGGATAGGCTGGTTGACTGTGGTGCAAATTCAATTCAAGGCACTAGCCCCATTCTATACAGAAAGGTTGAATGGGACAGGTAATGAAACCATGCAAGAAATGGGAAGGACCCCCCAAAGAATTCTGTGTGAATACTCCCACCCTTACAGATGCTGAGCAACAGGGATGGCAAAATTGCTCCTTACAAGCAAGAGCACATCCCATGCCTTGAGGTACCCTCTGGGCTAATGGAACATATGGATGGACATACCCCACACACAGTTGAACAGGAAGATGTACATGGGACTGGCCCTATATTCCTGGGAGAGTGCTCACTACCCTTCTGCATTTGCTTAACAATTGGGAAGCCTTTTCTGCAAATCATCAAGTTATATGCAGTCCTTGGTGGTTTTATTCACTTGCAATTTTTTCTGTGCAATTAGATAGTATTATGACTGAAAAGGCAGTGGAAGCCCTGGCCAACTACATTGCCAATGCCCTGAATACTAGTTCTCATGCCATCCATTTGTTGCATAAAAAAGTGTCCCAAATTAGAAATGTAGTGTTGCAAAACAGAATGGCTGTAGACATGCTGACCACTGCACAAGGAGGCACCTGTGCCATTATTAAGGCAGGATGCTGTCTGTATATTCCTGATGTCTCTTTCAGTGTCTCCCTTGCTTTGAAAACTATGCATATGAAATCAAGGTCATTGATGCCATTGCTCATGACCCTTTCTCAGACTGGTTTTTGTCACACAGCTCATTCTGGAAAAGGGTAACGATAGGAGTGGTGACAGTGGTAGAAGTGCTGCTTCTGCTTGTTTGGTACTTGTAGGTTGTACTGTATTTGTGGTATCTGGATGCAATGTGTGACTTGTTACTCCACTCAAGGGGACATGCGGAAGATTAATGTGACGTGAAGAT
>NW_007742314.1:0-433 GCF_000696425.1 Galeopterus variegatus
CAGTAAATTCCCAAGAATTAACTCATGGCAGCTCCAGGACAAACTGCTGCCCCACATGATCCTTCCCTTCGCATAGGCTCAGGAAAAGTCCTCCCAGAAACCTTCCTGCAAAACACAATGAGCTAAAGCATTTAAACACTTTTCTCTATAACCGTGTTAACTACATGTCACCAGCTTTAGTGTACACAAATGCTAATGGCTCATACTCAGAGTAAAGGATCCCTTCCTGACACTGCGGTGGGGGTGGTGTCAAGCAAAGAGTCCTTTGCTTTGCAAGAATCCACATCCTGTGTATGGTTGGGAGAGGGTTTTCTGGTTGAAATACGTGGTATTTACAAGACAGCACAGATCTTGCATGGCCAGTGGACTTGCGAGTCAAGCTGGCATATTTCTTAGAGTGTCTACGAGGCTAGCCTAATTCATAGAAAGCTAT
>NW_007742314.1:1405-2823 GCF_000696425.1 Galeopterus variegatus
GAGTCAAGCTGGCATATTTCTTAGAGTGTCTACGAGGCTAGCCTAATTCATAGAAAGCTATACACGAAAACACAGAACAGAGCCACTATGATAGGATGAAATGACTCTTTGGATTTGCAGACGCTCTGAAGACATTGATATTGCAGCCATTTGCAGCAATCTGGCACTTGGAGCATGGCTTATGATTGTTCCAGCAAATCCTTTCCCAGGTATGAAATTACACCAGGTCTGCAAAAACTATCACTACTAAAGTTTGAATATTTTCTTCAGTCCTGCAGGTTAGAATAAGAGTCATGTAATATTTGCAAATTGTGGGCCACACTGCAAACTTAACAACATTTTACATCATTAGAAAGAGAAAACCCTGTAATTCATTTCAGTCTGTTAGTGGCAGAGGAAAGATTTCTAACCATTGTAAAATGGGAACTCAAAGAAGGTAGAATTCAACACTCTGAGAAGAGACTGTACCTAACTCAGGAAGGGTTGTATTGCAAAAAGCCATGTCTAAGTCTTGGTTGTTCAGTGCTTTATTCCTTTATATTGAAAAGCAGGAGCCTTCTCTCCCAACCACGTGCCACTTAAGCAAGAGGAGGTTTATTACTTTTAACTCAAGAATACTCATTGCGATAGGAATATCTCCACATCACTGCAGGTGGGTTTTTGGCTGGCTGCTTGGTTGGCCTCAGGATTTTTCCAGAGCACTCTCTCTATCATAGTCATTCCTCCTCCAGATCAACCAGGAATGGGAACCCAAGGCAAGTACCTACTTAACTAGTCCCTGAACCAGGTAATGGAGCAAATATCCTTGAGGGGCTCCTGGCCTTGAACTTGGCTGATCTGCGATTGCTCATTTGAAATCTAGCAAAGAAGGCATTGTAAAATCAGTTACTGGCTGAAATTCTGCTAGCATTGAAAGGGTGGCAACATCCTGGACTTTGTTAGTGCCACATGCAAGTCAGGGAACATATCAAGGAGACGTGAGAGTGGTGCTTATACATGTCATCCAAAGAGGAGAAAATTCAGCCTGTTTCTATCTATTCTGAGATACCTTTCCTTAATACCTTAGGGCTGGGAACCAAGACTGTTTCCCTGGTTACCAAAGCCCACTTACTAGAGCAAAGGTCAGGGGAGAAATGACATAAAGATTGCTTCAAGAAGAAAGCCTGTGTGTGTGTGTGTGTGTATGTGTGTGTGTGTATACACATCAGGTAGGGAGGGCTTCTTGACTGTAAGAATCAGAAAACTAATTTGAACTTGTTTCAACAAAAAAGGTTCCTGGGATATCTTGCAGTATCCAGGGCATCAAGAAATAGTTTGACCTCTTTCAGTCTTAATTCCAAAAACCCCAAGAAAGAGATGAAGATCAATAAACTATCCAGCAAGTGGAAGGACTTTGTAGGCACCATGTGGGTGGTGGG
>NW_007742314.1:4196-4645 GCF_000696425.1 Galeopterus variegatus
TTGTGTTTTCCTATGATGACAAAGCCATACATGGTGGATGAGCTCCCGGGTTGCACATTGCAGCCTGGCTAGTCCAGTAGATGACTGTGGTCCTGCAGAAATGCAGTAAGGAAAAAATAAAACCCTGTGGTGATTGTTTGGTTTTCTTTGTGAACTAATGTTTGAGGTAAGTACAAAACTATTAAACCATCATCAAAGTGTTTTATTTTATTTTATTACCGCTACTGCAACAGTAATATTTTCTACTATTTTTCACATCATGCATAGATTCAACTGTACTATGGCTTAAATAGCTTTCCAGCTAAGAAGCATTTATATTACTGTTTATGTAGAAAAGGAGTATTAAGTTGCATGCAGTTAGCACACCAGTCATTTTAAGTTCTGGAACTCGAGGGCAGCCACTGATGCACTTAGTGCAGCAAACCCTCCTCTTCCTCTTTTTTAATTTT
>NW_007742314.1:10103-10337 GCF_000696425.1 Galeopterus variegatus
TCTATGCAATGTTGTCTTACCCATTCATTTTGTGAACTTCCTTCCTTTTCTCCTTGGTATTTTCTTCTTGATGGGACAAGGCTTCCCTAGTAATGGTTAAAGTCATCTCTTCCTTAAAGCAACAGTCAAAAGGCCTTAAACCTTATTTCTGGGCCAGAGGCATGTAGCCAAGATTGTGTTTTCCTATGATGACAAAGCCATACATGGTGGATGAGCTCCCGGGTTGCACATTGC
>NW_007742314.1:13585-14404 GCF_000696425.1 Galeopterus variegatus
GAAAAAGACAAAAAATAAATAAATAAAATAAAATAAAATAAAAGCAAGAAGCTGTCAAAGTAAGTGTGACAGCTTCTTTCTGATTCTTCTGTTAGGACTTATTTACTATTTTTAATGTATTTTTGTGTCTCAGTGCTTGTTTGTAGCTAAGAAATAGCAAAAATCAAAGCTTCCAAGAAAATGTATTTAAAAAGCCCTAAATGGAATATTTTCCCATTAATTAACTAATTTTTTTGAATTGGAAAAATGCAGAGACTATTTAGCTTTAGCAATAAAACTCCTTGGTGCAAATCAAGGCACACTAATTTCACAGGAACCTAGCAAGAGACCCACTACAGCAAGTCTCAACTCCATCCCTTCTATGTTCCCTCAGATTTATATATTCCCCCAAGTTGTTTTAGGTTGCCATACTCTGCTATACTATACTTCAAATATCAATTATATGCTGTAAATCTCAGAATATTTATCTCCAGCGCCAGACTCCTCTTACCTTCAAAACCAAATAACCAACTATCTTCTGGACATTTCTTTTTAAAGTTGATAAGGAAAAGATCAATTTCCCAATAGAAAATGGTTAAAGAGTAAGAGTAGAAAATGCAGGGCCGAGCCCGTGGAGCACTCAGGAGAGTGCAGCGCTGGGAGCGCAGCAGCGCTCCCGCTGCAGGTTCAGATCCTATATAGGGATGGTCAGTGAGCTCACTGGCTGAGCGCGGTGTGGCCGGTCTCAAAAAGGACAAAAAAAAAAAGAGTAGAAAATTCAGAAAATAATTGACAATCACAAGTAAATTTATGGAAAATATTGACTCAACAGGAATCAAA
>NW_007742314.1:14848-18042 GCF_000696425.1 Galeopterus variegatus
GGACATTTCTTTTTAAAGTTGATAAGGAAAAGATCAATTTCCCAATAGAAAATGGTTAAAGAATAAGAGTAGAAAATGCAGGGCCGAGCCCGTGGAGCACTCAGGAGAGTGTGGCGCTGGGAGCGCAGCAGCGCTCCCGCTGCAGGTTCAGATCCTATATAGGGATGGTCAGTGAGCTTACTGGCTGAGCGCGGTGTGGCCGGTCTCAAAAAGGACAAAAAAAAAAAAGAGTAGAAAATGCAGAAAATAATTGACAATCACAAGTAAATTTATGGAAAATATTGACTCAACAGGAATCAAAGAAATACAAGTAAAAACAAAAAGTCAAATTCCTTTCTTCCCCAACTAAGTTGATGGAGTTTTTAAAAAAAATAATACCTAATGTTTTATGACAGGAGGATATAGAATTCTCATATGTAGCTTGTGGGAGTATAATTTGTGAGAGACTGAATATACTAATGGACAATGGCCAGACCATATATAAAAATAGAACCCTGACCAGCAACCTGCACCAACCTGCTCAGGAAACCAGCCCTTATCTGCAGTAAACTGCTCAGAAGACAACCTGCTATAAGTTAGACTTGTGGGAAGTCAGACTGCTATCTCTAGTAACAATCCAGGAAGCTTAACCATAACCTCTGTAACAATTGGCTCAAAATGACCAGGACTTTATTAATGACTGATAGCTTCCCTAATATTTGTCCCTGCTTCCAACTTAGGACCAACCAGAGAAAATGGAATATGCAACCTTAACCAATAACATAGGATACCCCACTTCTCAATAGCCCACCTATAGCTTTCCCATGCCACAGTCTCCAATCAAGGAATACCTGAAGGTTTCCTTTTTTCCTCTATAAAGCTTTCTCATTCTTTTGCCTGCTTTTGAGTCTCTTCCAAAATGCAAGCCATTGAGAATTTATCCAGAGCTAGCTACAGCAAGTGAGTCAGCTTGCTATAGAAAGTTCTGAATAACTTCTCAACAGCTCTCACATTTGGGTGGTCTTGGATTTTCTCATTTGATTGATCTTTATTTCTATAATTGATACCACCTTTTATTATAGCATCTGCAAAATTATGCACCAGGATTTTCATTAGATATACTCAAAACATACAACAAAACAGAATAATTATCTAAATTATGGGTTTTTCACAGAATACGGTTATAATGTATACTATTAAAGTCATGTTTTAGAATAATATTTTATAGTGTTATTGGAAAATAATCTTGAAATATGACTAAGTGAAGAAAGCAGATGAAAAAACTTGATATGATTTTTTTTGGAAAAAAACTTTAAATAAACACAAGGAGAGAAAGAGGGAGCAGAAAGGAGGGAGAGAGAGAGAAAAAGACAGGAGAAAGAAAAAGAAATATATCCAGCAATGATGATCTGAATGGAGGAATTATGAGTGGCTTTCAAAAATTCAAAATTGATAACTTTATAATTTTTGTATTTTTCCAATTACCTATGATGAACATACATTTTTATAATTAGAAAAATGTTCTTTAAAAAATTTTAGTGTGGTTGCTCAGGGAACTTTCTGGTGAGCTATATCTTAGAAGGTAACAGGTTTCAGTGGGTACAGTTTTTGAAAAACTAAACTGAAAAAATAAGTGGAGGCTTGCCAAAATTGCTAAAGATAACATCAATATTATTTTAGCTATTTGGTGTAAGGCACTAGGCAGCAAGATGACATGGTCCTTGCAGTCTGAGAATTGTGTCAGCAAAGCTGACTGCTCATCAGACTGTCTCCACCTCCTCCTTTTTGGGATCTGAACTTGGAGTGAACCTGAGACCCTGAGAACTTTGTAAAGGAGGAATTTATGCTTTTACTTTGCTGATAAGTAGTTAGCCCTGAACCTTCAAAGTTCCATGGCAACAGAAAGTGTTCTATAAACAGCTTTGTACCAGACATAACTGGCTTGATCAGTATGTTATTTTACTGGCTTATAAAAAGAACCTGAAATAAGCTAAGGGTTTTTTTCCCCCCCCTCAGGCCTGCAGCTTGGAAAAACCCTCCTGATCCCATAAATATTTCTACCTCATAATTCCCTACCATCACCCCTCGGGAACCGGTCACCAACAATTTGGGAAAGTTAATTAAAGAAAGGTTAAGATTATTGCTTGGAGTAGTGTAATGTGGTGTAATTTTGCTTGTCATTGGCTGTCAAGGAAAGCCTTTAGACTGAAAAAGGTAGCAACCTAAGAAAAAATGGAAGCTAAAGATTGGGAAAAGAAATCTAGAAAGCACCCTGCCTTAGTCTGTTCTCTGTTGATATTACAGAATACCACAGGATGGATAAGTTATAAAGAAAAGTTTACTTGGTTCATGGTTCTGGAGGTTGAGAAGTTCAAAAGCATGGTGCCAGCATCCAGCGAGGGCATGGTGGAAGGGCAGAGGGTGTAAGCAAGTGCATGGGACAGAAAGGGAAGTGAGAAACTCATCCTTTTTGTCAGGAACCCACTCCCACAATAACGGCATTAATCAATTCATAAGGGCAAGCTCCTCATGACCCAATCACCTCCCAAAGGCTCCTCCTCCCAACACCACCACATTGGCAACTGAATGTCAACCTGTGCTTCAGAGGAGACATTGAAACCACAGCAACCACCTAATTAGAAAGGACATAGAAGTGAATTTTTTTTACCCACCTCGCTGGGGTGAATTTTTTCAACTTCATCTTTCCACTTTTCAACTTTCCTAAATTTAGAAATACCAATTTCAATTTTTCAACTTTCCTAAATTTAGAAATACCATTTTATAATGGAAAATATTGAAGCCATTTGTATTGTTTAAGCAATGAAATAAGGTTATTGTTATGAATAAATGTTTCAGACCCATACAACAAACATACAACAAACCTATAAAACCAGTGAACCACTCTGCAAATATAAGGTATGAAGTCTAGTTTCTGAAGTCTCTTAACAATTTTAGGTCCTATAGACTGACAATGAGAAGTTGAATCTTACCCTTACCTCCATAGTTTAAAGTTGTGGGAGGGTGAACCGGTGATGTGCAAGAAAGAAGCAGTTGATTGACATAGAATCAATGACTATTAGGCTGAACATGTTTCAAACTTTAATGTACATGCATATCACCTGAGGGTATTATTAAAATCCAGATTCTGGATCAGTAGGTGATCGAATTTGGAAAAACTCACATGGAAATCTGATCCCCAATGTGGCAGTGTTGGA
>NW_007742314.1:19182-19878 GCF_000696425.1 Galeopterus variegatus
TGCACAGACTGAGTTACAAACCCTCCACATGCAGGTCTGTGAGGTAGGTTTAAAAAAAAGGTCCTGGGAGCCATAGGTATAGAAAAATGAATGGTTTTTATTCAGATCTAGGAGCAACTGTCCTAGTGGCTTCTCTGAGAGTTCTGAGAAGCGCCGTGGATCAGAGCTGTGAGTCTTGTATACTTAAGTCCACAACCCCAGACACCTGAGTGCCCATATGCAATTTACATTAAGTAGTAACAAGGAACACCTGAGGATATTAACAGCAAATGCTCAGCAAGATTCTGAACATCTGAGGGGCCCTGACCATTTTCCTATTTTTCCCAACAATCCACCCCATTTAGGGTCCCTCGCTGTACGATCTACGATTCAGAATCTTCCACAATGTTCCCTTAGTAAGGATAAGTGACGCTTACATTCATACAACATATCATCTGTCTAACATGCCTTAAGGCTTGTCCTTAAGGTTTGTCCTGTAGTTTTGTTCTTTCAATTATTAGCCGCACATGTCCGGTTAGTAGTCATCATTGTTATGAAGTTCAGTGTATATTCAATAAGTCAACACATCAGTCACACGAACATATATCTGTACCCAGTCAACTCTGGTGCCCGCAGCCAGAACACTATGGGAGAAAGGACAGAAGGATAATTGGTACCAATAAGGGGATTTCTCACCCCTCTGGTAAGATACATGCT
>NW_007742314.1:21610-22113 GCF_000696425.1 Galeopterus variegatus
CTCCCAAGCACCGTACTCTACCGAGTGCGCCACTGGGCCAGCCCATCATTTTTTATTACCATTCAAACAGCTCTCAATTCAGCCCATTGCCTGCTTTGCCCTGTACCATTTTCAAACCACATAGTATCTGTTAAGGGCTGGACAGCAACAGCTGTCCACGATGCTGAAGATCCCATGCTAGAGCCATCTGTATACCAAACTTGTTCTGTGATAGGTCCCTGTCCATCATGGAAAGGTGTACCCTCCATCTCCATGGATAACGGTTGTATCAAAGTTTCCTCCACAACCTCTACTGGGCCTAGCACAGCTTGCAGCTCTTTGGACAGAGGACTCGTTAACACAGTGCTCCTTTGTTCTATATATACTCTCCATTTAGACAAAGTGGGAGCCTGAGCTACACCCATTTTAGGGTTGGTTGCCCATGTGTGCAGCCAACCTGTTGTGGGGTATGTCATCCTTACTAGGACTTTGGCAGTTCCTGTGATAGCTTCAGTGGCCATCAA
>NW_007742315.1:0-844 GCF_000696425.1 Galeopterus variegatus
TTAGTGTGTGGGCTGCATGGGGGGTTGGGATATGTCCAGTGAAACATGCATTGTGTTTAGCCTAGTTGTATATAAAACACCGGCTATAACTTTGAGAGCTGGCGGGTCACAGAGTATACTGGCCTGGGACAGAACTCAGCCCTTCGTGGGCCCTGGGCCCTTGGGAAGAGAACTGCTGATCAACTGAGGCTGAGGTTCTGAGAGGTGAAACAGGTAGGGTGGGCGGAAGCAGATGCAATCGAGGTCTCTGAGAAAATAGGTGCCAATGGGAGCAAACACAAGATTCTCTGATCAGTAGCCAGTTTTCATTCTCCCCTTTCCTGACTGTGAAAATAAACAGAGGCTCTGCAGAACCTGAGAAGTGCCTGTGGTGTCACTGTTCTCTCTGCTCCACTGTTGTCTCCAGGTGTGCTGGTGTCTGGAGCCAGGGGGGTGGGGGAAGAAGAAGAAAGAGTGGGTTTGGGCTGGTGTGCCAGGCAAAGAGCTCCAGATGTTCGCGTTTCTACCTAAGTTACCAAAACAAGGTTTAGATGCCTATGCTTGGGTCAGAAGAAAATAGAATCATTAGAGTCTTCATCCTGAAAAGATCCCTGGAAAGTTACTTTGTCTCCATCCCCTTGCCACTGATCAGGATCTCACATAAGTTGTCCCAGATAAAAGAGCCTCCAAAAGATGGTGCAACTTTCCTTGGTTATTATCTCAAGTGTCAACCTCGATTTAAGCATCTTGGTATTGGAATTGGTATTTTGGCAAATGGTATCTATGAAGACATAGTTGGTCAGCAGGAGCAAGCTGTGGGATCAGGAAGACTTCAGAGATAGGGTGGATATGGGGATGGAGTGAA
>NW_007742315.1:2320-2833 GCF_000696425.1 Galeopterus variegatus
CTCCATTGTACAAATGAGGAAATGAAGACTCAGTGAGGTTAAATAACATCCCCAAAGTCATGCATCTACTAATGCCCCTTGAAAGGATTAAATTATGTAAGTGGAAGTCCTACCTACCACTCCTCCAACTTATAGGTGATCCATATACACTAGTGTAAGCATAATGCTCAGCCTTCCTAATGGGAGCTGCAACGACTTAGCTTCGTGGAATATAGCGAAGGGCACAGACTTGCAGGGAGTTAGGCGCACTGGGGTCTCAACCTGGACCTTGCTCTAAGTGGTCCAGAAACTGCATTTGCCCTGTCTAGGTCTTCATTTTTTCATTGTTAAAATAAAAGCCTAATGAGATGATTTCTCGGATTCTTTCAGGTGTTTACCTTCTATGATTTTATGATTCTTATTCTATGCTTTCAGATTCACGAAGAGATGATAGATCGGATAAGGTTACCAGAGACAGTCTTCACCGGTGCTGAGAGAGGAATGAGAAGATGCAGGCTTAGGTTATGATGAAAG
>NW_007742315.1:4258-5707 GCF_000696425.1 Galeopterus variegatus
TGGAACAGATCTGCCTGGAGGTAGGGGGCTGGACAGGATGGTCTCTGGAATGCTTATCACAATGTGCCAGGTGTGAGTCCTGAGCCGGTTTACCTGTCTGTCTCTGTGTGCATGGCCTGGCTGCAGTGGTTCATGTCCACTTGGGCCCACACCCCCTCTTCCTGTGAGACACGCATGTGTACGTGAGTCAGCGTTCATTTTACTCCTCCACAGCAGCAGCTGTGGCACCGGGAGTCCCTTCTACAGATCTTTCCTGGGATATGTATTAGGCAGCACAGCATTCTCCTCATAAAAATACAATAAACGGCCCTGCGAGCAGTCTGCGGAGTAATGACTCTAACCCAGTGGCATTCTTGGAAGGGCCTCTTCAGAAGCAAACTGAGAAGATGGAACAGAAGTCTTTGGGGTAATTAGGCTTCTAGAATGCAGAAACCTCTTAAATCATCGAGAGTCAGGAAGGACCTGGTGTCTAATTCATACACCAGGCCAGACTGGGCCTGAATAGCTCCCTCAATTGTCCCTTTTCCTCTTAGCAAGTGGCTGTCAGCCATGTGGCAGCTCCTCCCATCCCACCCCCACATGGCATCTCGCCCTTCTGGAGACCCACCCTGGTGACTTCAGAGGCACAGGGAGCTCACCTAGGAAGCTGGTTTCATGCCTCAGGAGAGGGGCCACAGCCAAATCGATGGTCTGTTGTCTGGAGGGCACATGGGTGAGGGGTTCACGGAGTGGAAGGATGGCTGGATGACGGAACAAAACTTCCTTTCAACCTCACCATTCCTTGTCAAGGATTGAGAGGAAAACTTCCAACCTACTTTCCCAAACCCGCCTTCCCCCATCCTCTGCCAGTTTCGATGGCTTGGGAGAGGTTGAAAGATAGGCAGAGGAGAGATGGGGGGCAGAATGTAAATAACAGGGAGACAAGGGCAGCTGACCCCACCTCCAACCCTCCCTCACTTCCTCTGGGGTGGAGAGAGAAGTGGGACCCTCCTCTGTTCTCTGGATTCCCAGAGGAGCACCCCAGCTCCATGCCTTGTCTTCCCCTGGGGGCGGTGCAGGAAGCCTGAGCTGGAAGACTGATTCCTACCTCGCTGCCAGCGAGCTGGGTCAGGTAGCAGCTAAAGAGAATAAAAGCAATCAGGGAATTCTGGGGCTGCAGTGGCACGCAGACCTTCAGGGCATTTAGGGAAAGTAGATTAAGAAATCTTTTACCAGATAAGAGAGGCCTGTAAAGAGGCCAAAGAAAGGAAAAACACCCCCCTTTGATCACAGGGGATTGTAATTACTCAGATATTGATTGGGATAATAAGTTTGCCAAAACTCCAGAGAAGGAGAGATATTCCTCCAGGTATTTTGCTTTTGCAGGATTTTCTGCACTCTCATGTGAAGTCAAAGTCAATTTGGAGGCCAAGGCCTGCTCCTGAAGCTGGAAAAATGGGAGTCACAGAC
>NW_007742315.1:7153-7769 GCF_000696425.1 Galeopterus variegatus
GGGTTGCGATCCCGTTGCCGGTCCCGGTCCGGTCCAGGCGCGACACTGAGGGTTGTGATCCATTGCTGGTCACGAGAAAAGACAAAAAAAAAAAAGGGGGGAAAAAAATATGAGGTATTGCTCTTGCTATTCTCCAGCCTTTCTCTGAGAAGTTGCATGAATAGTTACTTCTGCAAAGTTTTCCTTCATTGTAGCTGCAAACCAAGACTCTTCTCAGTCTTCTAGGCCCAGCCTGGATCTCAGCTCTGTCCCTTCCAGAGTCACTTCTCTTTTTGGATCCCACTGCCAGTTGTCTGTATCCCTTCTAGATCTTGTCACAATTTGTGTCAATTTCTGATTTTGAATTTGAGGAAGGCAAAGATTGTGTCTTCTTCATCTTTTTATCTTCCTTACTGCGATCCCAGAGTTTAGCACTATCCACACCTTATAGTAGGTGCGAATTACATTTTTGTTGATTTTTTATAGTAATAGATACCATTTACAGAGCAATTACTGTGTGCCGGTCTCTTTATATACATTATCACATTTAATCCTCATATCCTCATATCAATCCTAATGAAATATTATTTACTTTTTATAGATGTGGAAACCAAGGCTCTGGAAAGATTAAATCATT
>NW_007742315.1:8575-11530 GCF_000696425.1 Galeopterus variegatus
AAAAAATGCTGGTGGGAACTAAGACTGAGGAACTAGCAGAGACTTGGCACTAGAGTTGCAGAAGATAGGAAGAGCAAGGTGAAGAGACACATCAAAATAAATGATTGGTAATGTTAATTTGAATGCTAATAATAATCATATTGATTAATGACATGCTTGCTATGTGTCCAGCATTGTGCAATGTAAAAAGTGAGCAGCAAGGTAGCAACATAGATGTGATTATTTCAGAACTTGAGTTCAGTCCTTTTTAATCTTTCTTGACTGCCAACACACAAGAGGACTCCCAACCTCTTCTGAGTCTTTCAATAAGCATTTATCCTGTGCCAACTCTGTGTGCGCCACCAGGATGGGCCCTGGGGAGATGAATCAAACTTGTGCTCCAACCTGGAGGAGCTCACAGATGGACAGGCACATACATAACTATGATACAGTAGGACATATGTCATTGGGAAGATGACTTCAGAGAAGAGGTGGTTTTTGAATGGAGAAGATTTTTAAGGATGGGAAGATTCAGACAGGAGGAGGAGAGTGAGGAAAGTGCATTGTGAGCAGAGGCCATGGTTTCATGAAAATTTGGAGGTGTGACAGTGTGTGTGTAT
This sequence comes from Galeopterus variegatus, assembly GCF_000696425.1. NCBI lineage: Eukaryota > Metazoa > Chordata > Mammalia > Dermoptera > Cynocephalidae > Galeopterus > Galeopterus variegatus. Next base: position 9,175 of record NW_007742315.1, read on the forward strand.
GTTCAAGATGGTAAACAGAGACCCCCATATATATCTAGGGTTAAGATATGTGGGAAGTTGCAGTAGGTAAGGCCTGAAAGGTATGGTGGGATAAGATAGTGAGAAATCTTTAAAAGACATGTTGTTAAATCAATCAACATATTTATTTATTGAGTACCCGCTATATGCCAAGTATGGAAACTGGTGCTGGGATTATAATGGCAAGCAAACCAGAGTCAGTCTCTGCTTCCTACATAGGATGACCACATGTCCCAGTTTCCTTCTTGTCCTGGAATAATTTTTAATAGTGCTCCCTTTTACTTTCAAAGGTGTTCCTGTTTACACTATACGTTATATGGTCATGCTGTGTATAAAGCTTCAGTCCACTGCAGAAAGACAGACATTAGTCAAACAACTGCACAAATATGTAACTTCAAATTATCCTAGGTGCTATGAAAGAAAGGCACAGAGGGCTGTTACAGCATGTGTTGGGGAGTGGCTCCAGTCTTCAAAGGAATTTAGACTTCTCTTCAGGCAAAATGAAGACATAGGTCTTTAAGTTGGAGATCAGATCTCAATTTTAGAAGTCATAGGATTTCTATGTTTGTTGCAGATTTATAGCTCTCTCTTTACTCTCTCCCAGTTGTTAACAATAAGAATGAGGAAAAAGTTAACACTTTTTGTCGTATGGCATTTCTGTGTCAATGAGCTTTCATGGGTCCAGTTTCTCATTGAAGCCAATGCGCCGGATGAAGCTAGTTTCCGTCTTCGCTCTGCCTGCAACCGGCTGCCTGCGTGGGGCAAGTTACCTGTCCTGGCTGAGCCTTGATCTTCTCATTTCTGAGAAGAGAGTGGCTGCCCTACCTGCAAGAGTCATTGCGAGCATTAGATATAATGCAAGTAAAGTGACTAGCACAGTGGTGGGCACACAGTAGACATTCAAGAAATGGTACCAATGGCGATTAGGTTTTCTAGGCTTATGATTGTCTAAGAATAGGTGTTGTGACTGGTGGAGAAATGTATTTGGTGGGAAACACAGTGAAACCGGGGACAGAGTGGAGTAGTGGGCAAGTAAGGGAAGGAAAGGGCCGATGGTGTTTCAGCCCCAGAAGGAAATTGGGTTGGAAAACAGACACCCGCCCTTTTCAACTGGACTTTCCATGGCCTTTTAGAACCAGAACCTGTGTGCTTACAGTGTGGGACAGAGGCATCTCATGGAATAAATTCCCAAACCCCAAGCTGTCCTGCACAGCCCGGACCTCAGAGTGTCTAAGAAATTGGACAGCGAGGCCTCGGCAAGAGTTTACTGGGCTCCATGTCAATTCCTCCTTCTCTTCCTCCTTCCTCTGGCTTGCACGGAACTCTGTCTGTGGACAGAGGATGGCTCCTGAGACAGCGATGCGGGCAGGTGCTGCATCCAGCGAGCCCGAGGAGACCAGGACGGAGCAGGCCGCCGGGGCTGAAGGGAGGAGGAACCAGGAGCCTCAGGCCTGTGCGCGAGGGTGACAGTGGGGTTAACTCTGCAGCCCAGTTGGTTTTACAGAACTCGAATGTTTTGACCGTTTCCATCCAAATCTGGGCGATATCTTGACTGGGAGACCAAACTCCTGGAGTCTGCAACTCATTTTCTTTCCAATTTGCCTCTGGTGTTCTGCAGTGTACTAGTTTTCTAGGGCTGCCATAACAAAGGGCCACAGATGGATGACTTAAATAATAGAAATTTATTTTCTCTCAGTTCTGGAGGCTAGAAGTCTAAGAGCACGGTGCTGTCCAGGTTGCTCCTTCTGAGGCCTCTCCCCTTGGCTTGTAGATGGCCGTCTTCTCCTGAGCCTTCACATGGTTTTCCCTCTGTGTGTTCTTGTCTGCGTCCTAATCTCCTGTTTTATAAAGATGCCAGTCATATTGGATTAGGGCCCACCCAAATGACCTCCTTTTACCTTAATTACTTCTGTAAAGACTTTGTTTCCAAATACAGGCACATTCTGAGATAGTGAGGGTTAGGACTTCCACATATAAATTTGGGGGGACACAATTCAGCTCATAACAGACAGCTGCACAAGTTGCATCACTGGACTTACCCCCTTGAGAGAGAGGGAACGTGGTTTGGATGACCTGCAGGGCATCTTTCCTCGGAGAGGAGTGAATTGAGAGCCTTCTTACTTCTCAAAGCAGGGCAAATACCTCTTTGAAAACTTTTGGCTTTATCCAGAGCCAGTGAATAATCTGCCCTCAGCTTTGGGGTTCTGGACCCTTCCTCTTACCTCCTTAAGCTTACTTTTAAGATGCAGAATCTGCTTCTCTGTTTCTGGCTAAGAAACAGGTGTCTATTCTGAGATTATCTTCCACTTGGGACTGTTCAAATGGATTTGTCTTTTGC
>NW_007742315.1:12483-13710 GCF_000696425.1 Galeopterus variegatus
GTGTCATTAGCCCACCAGGTTGGCACAGAACGGCTGCATGTGAAGGTGATTTAACACAGGTAGAAGCTTACTTATACATGGGCAGGATTCCAAAGATTTGCTTGTAAGTTAGTTATTATGAATTGGGAATGTTTTTCTCCCACAGAAAAACTATTAAATGTAAAGAGAGGTTTTCAGGGAACACCTCAAAAATCTATTTAACTCACACATAATTAAAATACAAAAGATGATCATTTCTGTTCCCAATGCCCAAATGCCACCCATGCCATTGATCAGTGGGGAAATATATTGTGAGTTCCAACTCTGTGGATCAGGATAAATGCTCCTCCCTTATCAATGTAGCTCATCCAACAGTGATTCTGTGGAAAGGGGGTGTTATATGGGAGGAGATGAAGGGCAATATTGGGCCAGATACCTCTGGACACCAGTAAAAAACATGTAAAGAATGTAAAATATTCACATTTTTTTAAAGCAAGCTCACACGGTTGATTACATTTAAGTCTTATAGTAACCCTGCAAGTAAGTGTTAAGATCTCTATTCTAGAGAAGTGGAGTATGAGACTCAGAGACGTCAAGTAACTTCTTCAGGACCACACAGCAGAGACCACACAGCAGCTAAGAATGGAATGCATCTCACATCTGCATCTGACTTCTAGGTCAGCGCCTCTCTAATTCAGCTGTGTTGGGGAATACAAGCTCCGGGTTTTAATGAAGCCAGCAATCCCCAGCTGTCTGGCAGGGAGCAGAAGCCCACTCTTCTGCAAGAGTGACCATGACCCTGGGAAGGGCTAAGATAGGGCAATTCATGCTGCTGTGTGAGGGCTGGGCAGGGGTTTGAGGATGGTGGCAGCCCATGCAGATTGTAGAGTTTTTAGGATAAATGGTGATTTTCCTCCTTGGTGATTTCCCAAGACCACCGAGGCCTGACAATTCTGGCTGGGAAACCAAATTTAAATGAGTCCCTTCTTGTGTCTGCCTGAGGGATAGGCTTTAGTCAGAGAACTAACCATCTTCCCTGTGTCCTGTGTTCTGAACACGGTATAAGGAGGTTGTGAAGAAACATGGTCATTGTTCCAAAGGCAGTGGGTACCTGGACAGGATAAGACAAACAAATCAATAAGCAAACATAAACCTTGAGCAAAGTGACAAGGGAATTATAGAACGGGTTTGGCTCAGTTCTTGTACTGTGTGAATATGATTGTAGAGAGAGTGCACCTGTGGCCATCA
>NW_007742315.1:14631-15479 GCF_000696425.1 Galeopterus variegatus
GTGTGAATATGATTGTAGAGAGAGTGCACCTGTGGCCATCAGAGTTGGGGTTGGGCTCACTCAGAAAAGTCTTCTGACTTGGTCATGACAAGCACTATAGTGTGAGGGCTGGAACGGGGTTTAGATTTTTAGTTCAACCCCTATAATTTCTTTCAGATCAGAAACTAAGGCTCTGGGAGGGTCATGACTGGCTTAAGGTCTTAAGCTAGTGAATAGGGAAGCCAGCATGAGAATTCAGGTTTCCTCCCTCTGTGTCTAGTAGTGCTTCTAACTAATTACATTGGAAGGGGTGGAGAAAAGAACCAATTGAAAAAGATGTCAGAAGAAGGGAGCAGAGAGAGTGGATTTTATGGACTGGAGTCCATGTTGAGGAGAAGCGAGAAACTGGGTAGATGAGGTTGTGGGGACCAGGTGGCCAAAGGCCCTGAAGATTGAGTGGATAACACTTTGGGGCTTTTCGTGATTGGCGGGCAGACGGACATACAGACAGTCACGCTAAATCCCAAGGGCATCTTCTGCAGATGTTGTTTGTAGAAAGGGTTATTCTGCAAACACCCCACTTAAATCAGAAGACCAGACTTTCAGCTTATTGAGTTCACCCAGCATGGTAACCTGAGCCAGAAATTTTGACCTCCCTATTCCACATTGAAAGATAACATATAAAATTCCAGATCTTGTGGACTCTGCAAATTGAGCCTCCTGTTTCTTAGCCTGACCAGAGATAAGGAACTTTGCTGCACAGAATTGAATTCCTGTTGGCCAGGTCTCAGGTCTGCCTTCCCTTTTCCTGTACATCTTGGGGAGACCCCATAGGGCTCCTTAAAGAGGGAGACGTGTGTGTGTGTGTG
>NW_007742315.1:16936-17747 GCF_000696425.1 Galeopterus variegatus
TTTTTTTTTTGCATACATATTTTAAAATTATATGGAGTTATGTTTATGTTTGCATTTTTAGTCTTCGTTTTTCACTTAAGATTATATCATTAGCCTAATTCCATCTCTTCCATATTATCCTACAATATCTTTTAAAAATATTTCATAGTACTCAATTCTGTAGATGTACATACATTTAGTTAATCAGTTCTGTACTGTTGGATATTTAGGTCATTTGCGAATTTGCACCATTGTAAACACTACTGCAATGAACATCTTTGTATCACAATCATCTTTGGCCACATTTCTGATTATTTTCTTAGGACACTTTCCTAGAAGTAGATTTATGTTTTCAAAGGCTCTTATTGTATGTTGGTTGTCTACCTCTCCTTACCCCACCCAAAGTGTTATACCAATTTGCACTTTCATTAATCAGGGGCTATGATAGTGCCCATCTCACTGCACCTTTGTCAACACTAAGAATTATTACATTCTTTTAAGTTGAAGCACATCTTTCCAGAGTCATGATCAGTTTACTGATAGTGTAAGCTTCAAAGGTGGCAGCTAACTTCTTTTTGTTTATTGGAAGGGCTTAGTAGACCCACACATGGGGAGAGTTAGAAAACCTGGGAAGGAAATAAGGTTGGGTTTGATCCATAGATAGCCATAGGTTCTAGGTGGGGAGAGAGGGAACCTGTGTATGAAGTGATACTTGATAAGTCCTTCTCCAAACCTCGAAGTGTATCAAGCTGCCAGGCAAGACCCCTCCTCCCAGAGCTCTTGTCCGGGGACACTTCCTGGCTGATCAGGAAATGAGAGAACAGAGCGAACC
>NW_007742315.1:18873-19829 GCF_000696425.1 Galeopterus variegatus
CCATGCTAGTGCTTTTATGCAACAAATTGAATCCCCAGAACAACTCAGTGTGGTAGGAATCATTATCCCCATTACAGATGAGAAAATTGATGCATGGTGAGATTAAGTAACTTGCCCAATCCGTCAGAGTGGTAGAGCCAGGATCTTAAATCAGGCCTCTCTGGTCCACTGCTTGTGTTCTCTCCACAACTGTGCCTGGGTAGGGCCTGATTTCCAGATTACTGGAGGTGGAGAGGGAGGTAGGGGAGCACCTGCAATCCAGGAGCCTGAAAGGCTAGACCTAGCAGCCATTCTGAGGGCTGGCTGCCCTGGTTAAAGCAAGATGACAGGCTTCTAACTCCATCCTCCACACACTGCTGTTCTGGTAGTTATGTGGCCAAGATAAGAGCAAAGCATCCTTAGGGTGAAACATGGCCAACAGGTCATGGCATGTACTTCCCTGTGGCTGGTGAGCCAAGTCCTTTTTGGCAGGACTTGCCCAGAGAGGACCTTGGTGATAGGTGGGTGGCTGGTGATACAACCTTTATTTTCCCCACTGTGGAAGCCACAGACACAGAATTCCTGGAAGTCAGGCCCTCAGAGAAATGGCCCCAGTGTCCAAAAAAAGCTTGCACCTTTCTGGTCATCAGACTCCAGGCTGTGGCAGGAAGAAATGCTTTTCCTCTTTCTGATTTCTCTTGAGACTTCTGACCTGTCTTGCAGGAGGATTCTGTGGGTGGCAGGGAGTAGAAAGGATTGAGAAGGAAAGAGAAGGTACTACTCCTTAGGAATCTCTGGGAGACCTAGGAAATTGGCTAGTGCCCAGCCAACCCCTAACTTCCCTTCTTGTTAGGGCTCCTCACACTCCCCAAAACTCCTCCACTGCAAGATGCATTTTGCTGACCAAGGAGAATCTTAATGCTGACTTGCTGTTTTGCTGGAAAAACACTGGACAGACAAGAATAGGATTTTTTTTT
>NW_007742315.1:20997-22113 GCF_000696425.1 Galeopterus variegatus
GGGTAGATTGGAGAGGAGAGCCCTTGTTTGGCTGAAGTAGGAGGAATCGTAAAAACACAGTGGGCTTTAGAAATGTAAATATCTGCACAGTTAGATGGATGAGGACGATGGACAGATGCCAGCGGAAGCCTGGATGTGCGAGTCTGGCAGACAGAGAGGGATGTGAAGAAACACAGTGAGTGAGAAGAAAGCAAAAGGCAAAAAGCCACATGCACAGGAGAGAGTGGCGCGCAGGAGCGGCCAGGGGCTGCGAAGCCCCAGGGCTGGGCCAGGCAGATGCAGAGGAGGGAGCGGCGAGTCTGCCTGGTTCTGTGACTGAGGGTGAGGGGAACATGGTCCTTGGGGTCGCCCAGTGTGCGGTGCCTTCCACACAGACAGACGGAAGCTCGCGAGTGTGCCCAAGGCTGCTCGGTGAGGGGTGGGGAAGACTCACCCTCCAGGTAGAGAGGTGGCTGTCAGGGTGGAGTGCCTGGGCCAGCAGCATCAGCACCACCCGGGAACTCATTAGAAATGCACATTCTCAGGCCCCACCCCAGACCCACTGAGTCAGACACTCTGGGCTCNCTCTGGACATTGCCCTGGGGTATCATTGCCACCTGCAGTGGGGACATTGAAGTTTAGAAAGATATGATACTTGTTCATATGCTTAGGCAGGGGCAGAGCTGGGATTCAAACCTGGCAATCCAAGAGTCCACGCTCTCAATCACGATCCTCTACTCTGCTTTCCAGGGACCAAGGACTTAGGCTCTAGGAAGGAATAATTTTTTTTTTTTCTCTTGGTCCTTGAGTATTGCAAATAAATACCCATGACAAGGCCTCTGGGAGGAATTTTCAGGTCAGCTCAATATGATTAAAAAGGATCAATAGGACCCAACCACACAGCCTGTTTGTTTTCTAGCCTGTCCTGAGTGGGACAGGTGGCCACAGGCATGGTGCTGGTTTGTCGGCTCTCTGTCCCACTGACCTCACTCTTTGTTCTCCATGAATAAACAGCCTCAAGAAGGGTTGCTGCAACCGTGATGGTGTCCTCCCTCCCCAGCCCACAGCCTAACTGCGGGTAGATTGGAGAGGAGAGCCCTTGTTTGGCTGAAGTAGGAGGAATCGTAAAAACACAGT
>NW_007742316.1:0-697 GCF_000696425.1 Galeopterus variegatus
TGCCTGCACCCTGCACTGGGAGGCGCCTCCGTGTCTCCCTCCAGGACAGGCAGTGGTCGGGCTCCCCTGGTTACAGAAGCCGCAGCTTTGTCCTCAGAACGTTCGGGTTAACCAACGGGAGGGCTAGACTGGACATTGTGCCCCACGCCCCTTGGGGAAGGCAGCCATGGACCCAGGAGTTGTCACCTGCCTCTGCCTTCCCACCCTCCTTCTGGGACACCGCCTGACAAACCCAACCCAGCCCAGAGTGGGCAGCCCATGGTGGGAGTGGGCTGGGCAGGTGGGGCCCAGCAGAGGGTGGCAGGTGGGTGCATCCCAGCAAAAGAGCAACCACCCAGCACCATCCAAGATCATTATGGTTGCTGGTGGACACTTGCAGCTTCCCGAGGGCCACCACTGTAGACGACACCTGACAGCTCACCCGTACACAGAGGGCACACTGTGAGAATCTGCTTGGGCTGCTGCAGAAGTGGTCTTGAGGCAAAGGTTTTCAGGGAAAAATCATCCTGGTAAATTGCAGCACTGACGAGGCGAGAAGGTCTTGGTGGTCTGAAATTAGGAAAGGTTTACATGAGCACGTGCACGCGTGTGTGGCTGTGAGGTAGGGACATGCTGTGTGTGCTGACCTCACCCTGAGAAGGCTTTGCTTACTCTCAGGATGACTTTGGGCTGAACAGAAGACGGGGTGAGGTTGCAG
>NW_007742316.1:3777-13492 GCF_000696425.1 Galeopterus variegatus
TAACCTTGTCTTGGGAGCAAATTTTAGGAATCGCAAGGAATATGCCCAGGACTTGAACAATGGACACAAAGAATCAGAATGTGGAGGTTTTAATATGTTTTGGGGGAAAACACAAAGTGGGAAAGTGGGAGTTCTCTGTGAGGGCAGCGACTGTGGGTGTTTTGGGGGAACTTGCCCTGGCTGTGGGCTGAGGGTGGCAAGGCCACTGTCAGTACAAGGGCCTCAGAAATGCGGAGAGGGCCATGGTCTCTCTCACAGAGACAACTGCTCAGGAGGAGAGCAGGACGGACATGGTCCTGGGAGTGGGCAGCAGGGACGAGTCCCCAGAGCCCCAGGCCAGCTCCTGCAGCCCAGCACCCTGCAGCCCAGCACTGGCTGGCCCAGCCACCAGCACAGGGCGACTGGTCATTTACCTTTGGCACCAGACACATTTTCCAAGGAAAGTGCTTTTCCCACCTTAGGGAGTGCTCTGAGGGCTCAAGAAGAATCGGGCTCAGGGTTGTCAGATCTAACGGTTACACAGCCACTGGGACGGTGCTGGGAGGCAGTTGAGTGTGGACAAATGGTAAATCCTTGAGGTAATGTGTTTTCTAATTACCCTTATTTAAACATTACAAATCCATAAATATGCACAATTATTGTATGTTAATTAAAAATAATAACTATATATCAATTTTGTAAAGAAATATTATCTACCACTACTAGAACACATAAATCAGTTTTGGGGTAGGAAGTAACTTTCACATAATGTTAGGTTTTCATAGAAGGATTCTTTGTGAATGAGACATTTAAAAAAACACATAATTTGTAGAAACATATGCTTTTTTAATATTGCATTGAATGCTAAAATATTTTGTAGTCTACTAACTTTTGAAAGTCTCACGTTTTGTAGTTTATGTGCACTCAGCACTGTATATAACAGACACAGCCTACTTTCACAATTGCACAGGAGCTTTTGGCCCACTAGAGAGAAAGGATGTTGGTGAGGTGGGACACACAGGCAAAGAAGGATCTATTGTCCATGGAGAGAAAGTACCTTTAGGAAATAGTTGAAAATGAAAGCTAAAACGTGAAAACTATGAACTTTCTTAACTCATCAAAATTGTCTTAATATAAGAAATAAAATAACACAATCTGGATGAAGTGAACAAATTCCAAAATGCCAACAGAATATTGGTACTAAATACACTGGACCCACAATAGGCAGTCCAATGAGAGGATTAGGATCAGGAAACAGGTTACATGCTCAGGTGAACCATCCAGCCAGGTGGATGGAGCACAGCCTTTGAGACATGGCATCTGTGTAAAGCAGTGGCCCTTTTCAGCTTCTGTCCCACTAGTTTCCACTTGGCTCACTCTTGCAGAAACCCGTCTGCAAGAAATAAACAAGAGCCTACTTTCACAATTGCACAGGAGCTTTTGGCCCACTAGAGAGAAAGGATGTTGGTGAGGTGGGACACACAGGCAAAGAAGGATCTATTGTCCATGGAGAGAAAGTACCTTTAGGAAATAGTTGAAAGTGAAAGCTAAAACGTGAAAACTATGAGCTTTCTTAACTCATCAAAATTGTCTTAAGATAAGAAATAAAAATAACGCAATCTGGATGAAGTGAACAAGTTCCAAAATGCCAACAGAATATTCGTACTAAATACACTGGACCCACAATAGTCCAATGAGAGGATTAGGATCAGGAAACAGGTTACACGCTCAGGTGAACCACCCAGCCAGGTGGATGGAGCACAGTCTTTGAGACATGGCATCTGTGTAAAGCAGAGACCCTTTTCAGTTTCTGTTCCACTAGTTTCCACTTGGCTCACTCTTGCAGAAACCTGTCTCCAAGAAATAAACAATGCAAATAAATCATTTAAAAGGCGAAAGATATTACAATTTGTACAAAAATCATAAAACTTTTCTCTAATTTAAATGTTTATTATTTTTTAATTGCTTGTTCAAAAGTTTGTGTAATTATTAAAATTGTAAAATTAAAATCAAGTTATTGCCAATGCAAAGGGAGGAGAAATAAGGGAGGAGTTCATTTTAAAAGGTCTGTAGTGACTCCACACTCAACCAGATATGAATCTACTCCAGTTGAATTTTACCAAAAGTAAAAATGTATGCTTGCTAAGATTCATGCTATTCAGAGTGTGTTAGAAAGGACAGTAATAGCGGCATCATTTCAATGTCTGATATAAATGCAGACTCCCGGGCCCGACCACAGGCCCACTACACCCAAGTCTAATTTTACAAGACCCCCAGATGATTTTCATATATATTAAAGAATGAAAGTCACCCATTTTGACTCCCTCTGATTTGATGGAAATTCTGGTGATTTAGTAAGATATTCTGATGAATTAAAAATAAATATATTCAAGCTTTTTTTTCTGACTTTTTCTATTTAATCCTTTATCACCTTTTCTCTCTCCTATCCAAAAACCCAAGATCATAGAGAGTTCATCCTTTCTCCGTATGTTTTCAAGCCAATCATTACAGAAGGTAATGATTGACAATACTTAATTTGTCATGTGTGTTGGAATAGGGTGGGTATATATTTTGTATCCTTCAATAAGACAACAGCACACTCACTAAGACACACACACACAAACACACAATCCTCCATGGTAGAATTAAAACAGAAATTATTTGTTTTATTTGCCAAGTTGAATAAACTATGTTTTGCATTATCTGGAAAATGTGTGATAGACAGGTGCCCAGAATTTTGGTAAAGTTATGTGTGATTCCTGGTTTACAACTAAGGCAAGGTAAAAAGGAAAATATTGGTTTATTTCATGTTTTATAATTGTCTACCGGCTCACAGATATTAAGACAAGATTTAGTGGTATACATTAATAACACGACATAAAGTTAGAAGTTTCTTTGAGATCAACACATTTACTCTGGAGAAACAATTAATATTTAATTAATTCATGTAGTGCAATAAACTCAGGTGTCTATACAGTGCATGTCCTGGGAAATCTGTGTTACACAAACCACAATTAGCAAGAGAGAAACAGAGAAAATGTCCTAATTTTTTTTTTTTTTTTTTTTGTCTAACTCAGTCAGGCACTGATTTAAAACAAACTCATAAGTAATAAATTTGGAGGGCATTTGTATTTCTATCAAAGCAGTCACGACCACGCCATATTCGACTGGCAAACAAAACTATTCATTGCAGGTAAAATGTGAAATTTACTAGAGATTATCATTAAAAAGCAAAACCAGGATTACTCAAACTATTTCTAAAATTTATCATTATGCCCGCTGTGTTAGTAAATAGTATTTGCAGAAACAAGTTTGACAAATCAGTTTGTGAGATGTTAGACCCACAGAAGGATAATGCCAAGAGGAAACAGGTAAGAGTCAGGGAGGAGACTATACTTCATGTGTAGGTCCCTGCCACTTATGATGTGCATGACTTTGGGGACATGACAACTGTATAGAGGAGAGGGTTACAAACAGCCACAAATCTGTCATAGGCCATCATTGCCAACATGAATGTTTCTGCCACTGCAAATACAGAAGCCAAGAAGAATTGTATGATGCATCCCATAAAGGAAATGATTCTGTCTTCCACAGGCAAGTTGTCCAACAGTTTGGGGGTAACTGTACTGGAGTGACAGGAATCAACAAAGGACAAGTGGCTGAGAAAAAGCACATGGGGTGAGGAGTTTGGGATTGATCCTGATGATTATGATCTTTTCCACACACAGAAAGACAAGTACTGAATGATATTAGTTATATGTAGAATCTTTTTAAAAAATCAAACTCACAGAGACAGTAGAATGATTACTTGTGGCTGCAGTGGGGGAGGAAAACAGATATTGGTTAAATGGAACAAACCTTCATTAATAACATAAATAAGCACTGGAAGCCTAATGTGCACCATAATGACTATAATATAAAATATTATATTGCATTCTTGATATTTTTTCTGAGGGTAGATCTCTGTGTTCTCACTACAAAAAATACTACCTATGTGAAGTGATGGATATGTTAATCAGTTTTTTTGAGAAAATTGATTTGCAATGTACACATGTATCAAAATATTAGGCAGTAGGCTTTAAATATACACAATTTTTATTTGTCTATCTTACATCAATAAAGCTGGAAAACAGAAAAAGAAACTCAAAACTCACAGAAACTTCCCCACAGGACATTCGTTGAGTTCTGGTGATGCACTGAAAGCTGTGGACCTGAACCAGAAAGGCAGATGGACATCTTCCACAGAAATTTCATGGCACCTAAGAGGCAAAATCTGACAAGGGAATTGGGAGCTTCCACCAAAGCTTGACCATATCTCTGACTTTTAAGTTGTATTGAGTAGCAGGAGAAAGAGCTGAAGTCAAACTTCTGGAAGGTAGACCGTAATCTGTATCTACCTTTCAGATGAGAGAGAGGCACACATCTGTCAAGTCTCAATCAAAACCTCAGCAGGGCTACATCCAAGGAGAAGTAACAGATTATGGGGTGGACTGAATTTTATCACAACTTTGTATGTCCATCCCGTGAATTGTAATGGCTCATTTCCTAATCTAAGGAAGACCTCTCTTATGCTCTTTTAATCCAAACTTTCATGATAAATTACTGTTTAAAATTTATTCTATTTAAAATCCAAGAATAGTTATTTTTTTCCTGCTGACCAGACATGGACTCATATATAGCCTGTCTTTTCTGAGAATCAACAGCAATGTGAAAACCATTTTTTTTTAATGAACAAATTACATCCCTAAACTTGTATCAAAATACGACAATTACTTGGAAGGACAATTATACCTCATTACTCTAATTCTCAATGGCTTGGTAATGTAGATATAATGAGAAGGTTGTCAAAGGTCCAATGCAGGTGAAGACTATGGACACTACCAAGTTTATGAATGTTGTATCATGTTCTCTCTCTCTCTCTGTATATATATAGATAGATATATAGTTATATATAGTTATACATATGATTATGTACATACAATTACATATGTGTATATCTATGTATGCAAGTGATGTATATGTATGATCAATTCCCCTATGTTAAAGTAACAAGATGTTTCTGTTTTTCCTGACACCTCTGTTTTCCCTTAATATGTCTATAGCAAAAGCTCTTTCTATATGAAAATCCTCCTTTTCTAGGAAAATCACGTTTTCAAGAGAGTGAAAAAAAGTTCACAAATCTCCCAAGCACACTACTCTCCCAACTCCTTCCCCTTCCCCACATTATTGCGTATGACAGAAAGAAGAATGTTGTCCTAAGTTAAAAGGTTTGATTTTAGTTTTCATGGGTAAATACCTAGGAAATAAATAGTTGGGTTGTATGGGAAGTCTCTGGAATAAGTCTCCAAGAGATACTCCTAATCTGTTTTCAAAGTCATTGTCCCTTTTACCCACATCTCAAATACATGAGCATTCCATTTGCTCCATGTTCTCACCAGTACCTGGTATAACAGTCTTATTCGTATCAGCCATTCTAAAAGTTGTGCAGTGACATCTCATAATTTTAGAATAAATTTCCCTGATGACTAATAATACTTGGCGTCTGTCCATGTATTTACCAATAATTTGCATATCTTCTTTTGTCAAGTGTCTCCTCAACTATTTTAAACATTCTTTATAGGATGGTTTGCTTTCTGGTTTTGAGTGTAAGAGCTCTTTACATGTTCTAAATACAAAGACTTTGTCAGACATATGTTTTGCAAATATTTACTCACAATCCCTGCTTTCATTTTTATCTTACTGGTTTCTTTCATCATTAAGAAACATTTGCTACACATTTTTAACTTGGCTGAAGTTAATTTTATCAATTTTTTGATGACCTAGTATTTTTGCATTCAATCTAAAAAGTTTTCACCTCAAATTTGGAAAGACACTCCTTATGTTTCATGTTCAAATTTTGCAGGATTTACATTTGGGTTTAGATCTATGTTAGATTCCATTTGATTTGACTTAATAGTTGTATATGACATGAAGTAAATTTATGGCTGTTTTATCCATATGGTTATCCAGTTTTTTCTTTACTATTTGTTAGAAATACATCCTTTCCCATTAACTTACAATAACAATTTTTTTGAAATTTAAATGACTAGATATGGGTGTATTCAGTTTTGGACTCTATTACTTTAATATTCCACGCCTTGATTGCTCAAGTAGTTTTTGAGATAAAATAGAGCATGCATGTGAGAAAAGCAAAACAGTACTTTATTCAATTTTGTTTGCTAAAATAAAAATTAACTTCGGCCATTTAACCCCCCAAACAGAAAGGGAGCATCTTTGCAAAAGATACAGTAAGGTGAAGCATTTGTGAAAGCTCTCCCAGGGGTACGGGCCTCCAGATTGAAACTTTCAGGGACTATGCTGAACCTACTCATATTTGATGAATTGGAAATTAGTTTTACTTTGGAAAAAAACACATAAAATTCTAGTATATATAGCAAAGCATTTAAAAATAATTATAAATATTGCTACAGATGGTCAAATTTTTTTAAAATTTGTGATTTACATGGTTTGCAGCTATTTCACTAAGCATTGATGTATACAAAAATAAATAATCACAAAATGCTGTTCTGACATTTATATGTGTATTAACCAATAGGCTGTTGATTAAATAATTTGAATCATCAATTGCAGTATAAGAATTAGGAAATCTGTAGTACAGTAAATCATTTTTGAGAAATAAAATAATAAGTCTAAAAATATAATGGGTGACAAAGCAATTTGGTGACAACTAATTTTTTGAATGTGTCCTTCACATCTTTGTTCCTAAGGCTATAGATCAATGGATTCAACATGGGAATCACCACTGTATAAAACACAGAAGCTACTTTAACTACAAGCGAAGAAGTTTTAGAGTTAGGAACACAGTGAAGGAAAAGGATGGTTCCCTGGAAGATGGTGATGGCAGTCAGGTAGGAGGCACAGGTGGAGAAGGTTTTCCGGCGCCCACTTGCAGAAGGTATCTTCATAACAGTGATGAAAATGAGTATATATGACATGAGAATAATCATCAGGCTGCTCACCTCATTGAATACAGCAATAATAAAACATACCATCTGGGTGATATAGGGGTCTGAGTAGGAGACAGAAATAATTACAGAATAGTCACAGAAAAAATTATTCATGATGCTAGACTTACAATAGGAGAGTGTAAGAAGAAAATATGTGAGTGTCAGGGAACACACTACACCCCATGTATAAGACCCACCCACCAGAAGAGCACACAGCTTCTGTGACATAGTAGTGGTATAGAGCAAAGGGTTACAAACAGCCACAAAACGGTCATAGGCCATCGCTGCTAGAATGAACATTTCTGTCACTGCAAAACTGCAAGTGAAACAAAACTGTGTGATGCAGCCTGAGAAAGAGATGGTTCTGTCTTCCACAACCAAGTTCTCCAACAGTTTAGGTGTAACTACAGTGGAATAACATAAATCTACAAAGGACTAGTGACTCAGGAAAAAGTATATGATTGTGTGGAGTTTTGAATTGACCTTGATGATGATTATCATGCCCAAATTCCCCACCACAGTGACTGTGTAGATGGACAAGAAAACCAGAAAGAGTAGAAGCCAAAATTCTGGGTATTCTGAAAAACCCAAGAGATTAAAAGTGAGTGTGGTGCTTTGATTTCCTTCAGATAACGTCGTGATTCCTGTTGGATAAAACAAAACAAAACAAAAAATTATTTCTAGAAAGCAGGATTGAAAAGAAACATAGAGAGAGGAAAGAGGCTTCATGTGTTTCTGTGAAGAGTGACACATAAAAGTGGTTCTCAAAGTGCAGTCCCCAAACAGCAGCAGCAGCAGCACTTGACATTTCTTTGGATTCCGAATTCTCTAGTCCCATCTTCAAACTTCTAAATCTAAAACTCTAGGATGAGGCCCACAATTTGTGGTTTAACCTGGCCTCCAGGTGATTTTGATGCACGCTAAAGGGTGAGAACCAATGGTGCGGACAATATATAGTACTCATTCTATGTATATAAAATACAGAACTTGTCAGTATTATTAATATAGAACTGAAATGTAAATATATCGTACAACAAAAATTCTGAAATTAGAAGCAAGAGAGGCAGAATGGAAGCACAGAGAACATTGTCATCATTCTAAGAGTGACACTAAAGATCAAGAGGACTTGACACTGCACTTGGTGACACGGAAATGTTAGTAATATTTGTTTTTGTATTTTCCACCTTTGCTAGGCATAATACAAAATTTAATAACCATAGAATTTAAGCATTGAGATAACCCTGCACATGTACCTTGTCTATACTTCCACATAATGTTTCAGAGTTTGTGACAGAATCTCATCAGTAAGATGTCTCTGTGCCTTCCAATAAATCTTCCATCAATGCACACTGCCTGCTGCTATATTTTTGAGTACTTTACTTGTCTTTTGTTTAACTTATATTACTAAATAAAAATAATCAATGAAATTTTAATTAGCTGTTTATTAATGCTCTTTAGATATCCCCTCCTGATACATATATATATATATATATATGTGTGTGTGTGTGTACATACACACACACACACACATATACACATATATATATCCATCCTAAAATCATCAACAATATTTTCATACAAAATATGTTCTACTATACAATGAAAATTACACAATAAAAATTACACATTTCTTAACCAAGAAAAGATTTCCTCTTTTATGATGAAGTATATTTGGGAAGATAAGGAGGTACAAGGAGGGTGGACATAAAAAGAATCGCCTTGCAACAAGTAAAGCAGAATGAATGAAGATATAGACATGAGGCTACAGCAGAAATGCAGGTATAATTTTTTCCATCCTCTCAGCTTTACCTGGAACATATACCAGGCTTCTGACTCAGCCCCATGAGTTTCTACCTCTACGTGCACTATAAGCAACCCCAGACACACAGCATTTACCATGAGCATAATATTTCCAGTAGCATGTGGGCTAGAATGGATACACTTTAAACATTAACTATTGTTCACACTTTTAATAAATGATTCCCTGTCAACCTTTTACCATATTAGTAAAGCCTGCAATTACTGCCCTGGCTATTTGGCACACTTATCAGGTAAACAACAAAAAGAAACTCAGAAAAAAAATTGGCATTTAATCCCTGGAAATGTCAAATAAATTTCTATCACTGGTGGTTAGAATTAGAATTGTACTCAAATCAAAACCAGGCCTAGGGCGTTCAACTTCAAAAAATGCCCCATTTTCTGCAACTTTTTTCCATTGTTCCTCAGTGGCGCCACTGTGCCATTTTCGGTAAAAGAACAAAAGTAATAATAATTATAATAAATACTTAATGCCTTGTTAGTGTAAATTAAAATGTATCTGACCATAAAAAGAGACCTATGAACTCTCCAGACATTTGTATGGAATAACAAAAGACCTCGCATAGCCAAAGCAATGGTGAGNTTGATTTTAGTTTTCATGGGTAAATACCTAGGAAATAAATAGTTGGGTTGTATGGGAAGTCTCTGGAATAAGTCTCCAAGAGATACTCCTAATCTGTTTTCAAAGTCATTGTCCCTTTTACCCACATCTCAAATACATGAGCATTCCATTTGCTCCATGTTCTCACCAGTACCTGGTATAACAGTCATATTCGTATCAGCCATTCTAAAAGTTGTGCAGTGACATCTCATAATTTTAGAATAAATTTCCCTGATGACTAATAATACTTGGCGTCGGTCCATGTATTTACCAATAATTTGCATCTCTTCTCGTGTCAAGTGTCTCCTCA
>NW_007742316.1:13683-19254 GCF_000696425.1 Galeopterus variegatus
ATTTTAAACATTCTTTATAGGATGGTTTGCTTTCTGGTTTTGAGTGTAAGAGCTCTTTACATGTTCTAAATACAAAGACTTTGTCAGACATATGTTTTGCAAATATTTACTCACAATCCCTGCTTTCATTTTTATCTTACTGGTTTCTTTCATCATTAAGAAACATTTGCTACACATTTTTAACTTGGCTGAAGTTAATTTTATCAATTTTTTGATGACCTAGTATTTTTGCATTCAATCTAAAAAGGTTCACCTCAAATTTGGAAAGACACTCCTTATGATTCATGCTCAAATTTTGCAGGATTTACATTTGGATTTAGATCTATGATAGATTCCATTTGATTCGACTTAATAGTTGTATATGACATAAAGTAAATTTAAGGCTGTTTTATCCATATGGGTATCCAGTTTTTTCTTTACTATTTGTTAGAAATACATCCTTTTTCCATTAACTTACAATAACATTTTTGTTGAAATTTAAATGACTAAGTATGGGTGCATTCAGTTTTTGACTCTATTACTTTAATATGCCACTGCCTTGATTGCTCAAGTAGTTTTTGAAATAAAATAGAGCATGCATGTGAGAAAAGCAAAACAGTACTTTATTCAATTTTGTTTGCTAAAATAAAAATCAACTTCGGCCATTTAACCCCCCAAAAGGAAAGGGAGCATCTTTGTAAAAGATACAGTAAGGTGAAGCATTTGTAAAAACTCTCCCAGGAGTACAGGCCTCCTGACTGAAACTTTCAGGGACTATGCTGAACCTACTCATATTTGATGAATTGGAAATTAGTTTTACTTTGGAAAAACACACAAAAAATTCTAGTACACATAGCAAAGCATTTAAAAATAATTATAAATATTGCTACAGATGGTCCAATTTTTTTTAAATTTGTGATTTAAATGGTTTGCAGCTATTTCACTAAGCATTGATGTATACAAAAATAAATAATCACAAAATTCTGTTCTGCCATTTATATGTATATTAACCAATAGGCTGTTGATTAAGTAATTTGAATCATCAATTGCAGTATAAGAATTAGGAAATCTGTAGTACAGTAAATCATTTTTTGAGAAATAAAATAATAAGTCTAAAAATATAATGTGTGATAAAGCAATTTGGTGACAACTAATTTTTTGAATGTGTCCTTCACATATTTATTCCTAAGGCTATAGATCAATGGGTTCAGCATGGGAATCACCACTGTATAAAACACAGAAGCCACTTTAACTATAAGCCAAGAAGTTTTAGGGTTAGGAACACAGTAAAGGAAAAGGATGGTTCCCTGGAAGATGGTGATGGCCGTCAGGTGGGAGGCACAGGTAGAGAAGGTTTTCTGGCGCCCACTTGCAGAAGGTATCTTCATAACAGTGATGAAAATGAGTATATATGACATGAGAATAATCATCAGGCTGCTCACCTCACTGAATACAGCAATAACAAAACATACCATCTGGGTGATATAGGGATCTGAGCAGGAGACAGAAATAATTACAGAGTGGTCACAGATAAAATTATTCATGATGCTAGACTTACAGTAGGACAGTGTAAGAAGAAAATACATAAGTGTCAGGGAACACACTACACCCCATGTGTAAGACCCACCCATCAGAAGAGCAGAAAGCTTCTGAGACATAGTAGTGCTATAGAGCACAGGGTTGCAAACAGCCACAAAACGGTCATAGGCCATCGCTGCTAGAATGAACATTTCTGTCACTGCAAAACTGCAAGCGAAACAAAATTGTGTGATGCAGCCTGAGAAAGAGATGGTTCTATCTTCCACAACCAAGCTCTCCAACAGTTTTGGTGTAACTACAGTGGAATAACATAAATCTACAAAGGACAAGTGACTCAGGAAAAAGTACATGATTGTGTGGAGTTTTGAATTGACCTTGATGATGATTATCATGCCCAAATTCCCCACCACAGTGACTGTGTAGATGGACGAGAAAACCAGAAAGAGTAAAGCCAAAATTCTGGGTATTCTGAAAAACCCAAGAGAATAAAAGTGAGTGTACTGCTTTGATTTCTTTCAGATAACGTCATGATTCCTGTTGGATAAAACAAAACAAAACAAAAAGTTATTTCTAGAAAGCAGGATTGAAAAGAAACAGAGAGAGAGGAAAGAGGCTTCATGTGTTTCTGTGAAGAGTGACACATAAGATTGGTTGTCAAAGTGCAGTCCCCAAACAGCAGCAGCAGCAGCACGTGACATTTCTTAGGATTCCGAATTCTCTAGTCCCATCTTCAAACTTCTAAATCTAAAACTGTGGGATGAGGCCCACAATTTGTGGTTTAACCTGGCCTCCAGGTGATTTTGATGCAAGCTAAAGGGTGAGAACCAATGGTGTGGACAATATATAGTACTCATTCTAAGTATTTAAAATCCAGAACTTGTCAGTATTATTAATGTAGAAGTGAAATGTAAATTTATGGTACAACAAAAATTATGAAATTAGAAGCAAGAGAGGCAGAATGGAAGCACAGAGAACATTGTCATCATTCTAATAGTGACACTAAAGATAAGAGGACTTGACACTGCACTTGGTGACACGGAAATGTTAGTAATATTTGTTTTTGTATTTTCCACCTTTGCTAGGCATAATACAAAATTTAATAACCATAGAATTTAAGCATTGAGATAACCCTGCACATGTACCTTGTCTATACTTCCACATAATGTTTCAGAGTTTGTGACAGAATCTCATCATTAAGATGTCTCTGTGCCCTCTGATCAATCCTCCATCAATGCACACTTCCTGCTGCTGTATTTTTGAGTCCTTTACTTATATTTTGTTTAATAAAAATAATCAATGAAATTTTAATTAGCTGTTTATTAATTCTCTTTAGATATCCCCTCCTGATATATATATATATATGTGTGTGTGTGTGTGTGTATACATACAGACACACACACACACATATACACACACATATATATATATCCACCCTAAAATCATCAATGATATTTTCATACAAAATATGTTCTACTATACAATGAAAATTACACAATAAAAATTACACATTTCTTAACCATAAAAAGAATCCCTCTTTTATGATGAGGTATATTTTGGGAAGATAAGGAGGTGCAAGGAGGGTGGACATAAAAAGAATGGCCTTGCAACAGGTAAAGCAGAATGAATGAAGATACAGACACGAGGCTACAGCAGAAATGCAGGTATAATTTTTTCCATCCTCTCAGCTTTACCTGGAACATTTACCAGACTCCTGACTCAGCCCCATGAGTTTCTACCTCTACGTGCACTATAAGCAACCCCAGACACACAGCATTTACCATGAGCATATTATTTCCAGTAGCATGTGGGCTAGAATGGATATACTTTAAACATTAACTATTTTTCACACATTTAATAAATGATTCCCTGTCAGCCTTTTATCATATTAGTGAAGCCTGCAATTACTGCCCTGGCTATTTGGCACACTTACTAGGTAAACAACAAAAAGAAACTGAGAAAAAAAACTTGGCATTTAATCCCTGGAAATGTCAAATAAATTTCTATCACTGGTGGTTAGAATTAGAATTGTACTCAAATCAAAACCAGGCCTAGAGCGTTCAACTTCAAAAAATGCCCCATTTTCTGCAACTTTTTTCCATTGTTCCTCAGTGGTGCCACTGTGCCATTTTCTTTAAAAAAAAAAAGTAATAATAATTCTAATAAATACTTAATGCCTTGTTAGTGTAAATTAAAATGTCTCTGACCATAAAAAGAGACCTATGGAAATTTTAGATTAATCTACATGAGCTAGACCTCCACATTTTACACCTGAGTTGAAAGATGTCAAAAGACAAATGAACTAACCTTAAACCAGAAGCTCTTGATTAATTTACTGAGAATTTCTTTTTATGATTGATGAATATTAGGCAGTTTTCTTAGTAATTCTTTAGGATAGCAACAGGCTTGAGATCTGCAATGAAAGTGGAAGCACATTTCAAGAAAGGTGCCAGTAAGATGGCATTTAATTTTCAGGTCATAACAAATCTCAGAGAGTACAAGGAAAAGACTAAAGGCTGTATACACAGTTGTAACTCCTGTTATACTCCGGGTCTTATACCTGCCCCATGACTATGGAGATATAGACCCTGGAGAATTATAATTGGGGTATTCCTCAATGGGCTTCCAAACATATAATTTGTTGAAACACTGTGTGGGGTCATTGTGAGAGATGCATTTTTCTAAATTATTTGAGATAATCATCTCACCACATCTATTCCATTAACTGCTGTTAAGTATTGAATTACTGAAATAATACATGTTCATGGAAGACATTACTGAATAGTTAGAAAATAAGAAAAACATTAAGTATTCTTAAGTAGCTGGTATTATGTTAACTGCAGTTTAATTTTTGTATTGAAAGTTATAGAGAAACCTGTCAAACACTACACAGGGTAAAAGATTAAGTTTACCATCACCAGTGATAGGATGTGGACATCATGTTCCCCTGACATGATGGGATGAGAAAGGCATTTCACCTCTTATTATACTTCCCCTCAAACCCATAATCTCAGCGTAATGTTAATTATTACCAAAATATTAGTCAAGAGCATACAGAATGCCCCATCACAATAAGTAGTTTTTAAGTCCCAATTCGTAGTTCTTAATATTCGGGCCCATTACTATGGACTAATTTTGCTGGTGTATAAACATTATATTAGTAAAACAATACTATTTATACACTTCGATATTCACCTTTCCTTGCTTAATGTTATGGCTGTGAAATTTCATGATGTTGTTCTGAAGAGTATGGGCAGATGTTTTTTTTTTTTTTTTTTTTTTTTATGGCTGTGAAATTTCACGATGTTGTTCTGAAGAGTATAGGCAGATTTTTTTTTTTCATTTCTATATTGTATTCAATTGAATAAATACAACAAAAATATTTGTGTTTTGATGGATATATGTGTTATTTTCAATTTGAGTCAATTAGAAATAGCGTTGTTCCGAGCATTCTTTTCTCTTCCTTTGATGCAAATATATGTTTCTATTTAGTATATATCAAAGAATGGAATTATGAGTTTATACTTCCAAAGAGGTTTCAAAAAGTTTTGATCAACTTTACATTCATATTCAGCACTTTTAAAAGTTTGTTAAATCCACATCCTTGCCATCACTTGATTTTATCAATTTAACTTCTTTTTGAAGTTTGTTCATTACATCATTTACCAGTATTTCTTGGGTATTTTTTGTAGTACATAGTGTGCACTCTTTTATGTAATAATTATTAAATGTATGCCTCATATGTGTTCCAATGATGTTTGTCATTCCTGGGTTGATTTCCTTAGTAGCAGGCACCAAGACAAAACTAAGATGTAAGTAGTTTATTGGGAGGAGGATTTTAGTAAGCACTAGTAGCTAAGGTGAAAAGACAACATTGATTAACAGGTTACTTTTGTGGACAATTGTAGAGGATGCATAAATACCTCAACTTCCTCACTCCAGATGGGACAAGATAGAGTTAAGTTGTACACAGTCTTCACAAGGTGTCCAAAGGGACTAAGATGCAGTTGTCCACAAAAAAAAAAAAAAAAAAAAAAAAAAAAAAAAAAAAAAAAC
>NW_007742316.1:20126-35277 GCF_000696425.1 Galeopterus variegatus
TTACTTTTGTGGACAATTGTAGAGGATGCATAAATACCTCGACTTCCTCAACTCCGGATGGGACAAGATAGAGTTAAGTTGTACACAGTGTTCCCAAAGTGTCCAAAGGGACTAAGATGCAGTTGTCCAAAAAAAAAAAAAAAAAAAAAAACCTGTTCTTCAATCTTGTCTTTTCAACTTAGCTTAGCATCTTAATCCCACTGGACACCTTCAAATGAAGTTTCAATTGAAACAAAATGTTGTGTTTTATAGAACTTACTGAGACGCAAGAGTTGGTTATGAAATGTGAGTATGGATCATGTCAAAAAACTTGGAATCATGTTTGCAGCACTTTTATTAAGCACAACTTAAAGCTAAACCATAACCTATGTCTCAGTTTTCATAATTTCCTAAATACAGACAACTTCTTAATCTTGATTTCCATGCAGTCCAGAGAAGAGATTTTGAAGTATATTTCCTTATGAAACCTCCTGAGAAGTGAATCAGAATGCATTACAACTAAAGAAACCAAAGATAATTGTAAAACATTACAGACACGGAAAATAATTGCAACGCAATATTTAATCAATTTAAAGCATAATTTATATTTCATTAAAAATAAAGGTAAACTATCAACAATGTACATGAAAAAACTCAAGATAGTTGGAATAGAAATACATATACATTTAATTGAATTGCTTTGAGTAAAAATGTAATTTGGAGTTGATTAACCTCCTGAGCATCCGCTTTGCATCTTTGTTCATAAGGATGTAGAGGAGGAAATTCAGCATGGGGATTGTGACTGTAAACAGCACAGTGGCTGCTTTGACATGAGCTTTTGTAGTTGGGCATACAATAGAGAAGGAGATAATCCCATGGAAAAGGGTGATAGCAGTCAGGTGGGCCACAGGTGGGGAAGAATTTTTGGTATTAAAGAGAAATAAATCACTAGGTATTTCTCAATGAGTACAAGCCACTAAAAAAATTGAAGTAAAAAGAGTAACAAAAAACACCAAATACCCTCCTTATGTGACATACTTACATTTGGTGGCTAAGGATAAATGAAAGAACATGTAAGATTGAATAAAATGAAATTTTGTTTTCATAAACCAACAGGAGTCTGAATATTAGAAATTTCACATGATTAAGCCTAATAAAATAAAATGACTGGTTCTAGAAATGGATTGGGAAACCCCGAGGAATTATCTTGCCATTTTGAGCACATCAGTGAACTGGCACAAGATTAGCCTTGACTGTAACAAGCAGCAGACTGTCATTTCATCTACCACTACTAATCGCAGGCACAGAGCATCAACTATGTGATCACACATCCCATGACATAGGAAATTGGGCAGACCTATTGTGACTTCATGTATTTAGCCACATGTGTTGATAGAAAAAGGCTTCTCCTTAAAATCAGTACTTTAGTTTATTTTTATTGGGTCACAGCCATGAAGGTTAAGAACTTTGCAATACAATCTGCTTCTACTGCAAGGCAACTAGATTCACCCATTACATCAGTGGAGATTCTAGAACTTTGACTGGAGAAAAAAACCCTTGAACTGTTAGACCAGCCCAAATATCCATCATCAGATGACTGGGTAAGGAAAAAGTGTTATATATACACAATGCAATATTATATTGCCATAAAAAACAAAAAAATATCGCCATTCACAGCAACATGAATGAACTAGAGAAATCATATTAAGTGAAATAAGCCAGGCAGAGAAAGAGAAATGCTATGTTTTCACATGTAAGTGGGAGCTAAAAGAGTAAACATATAAATAAAAGAAAGATACAACATTCACAATAACACATTGAACTTTCAAAATGAGAACTGAGGTTTCTAGAAGCAGGAAGGGAGGGGGGAGGGAAGAATTGGTAAAAGGCCACAAATAGCAGTGACAGTGTATATTACTGAATATAACAATTATTCTGATTTGAGCATCACATATTGCTCATGACTATTGATATTCAACTATGTTACAGTAAAAAAAATAAATAAGAAAAAAAAAAGGAACTAAGTGACCTGTAAGGAAGATTCTAAACCAAGATACAGAAGATGCATAATATGGTTGAAATGCAGAGAATGCCTGACTATTTTTACTTCTTGTGTTTAGTCTTCATAGTCAATATTTCTACTGTCCATTACTTATATTAAAGCTCTTGTCGTCCCATCTAAAGACTCCTCTTCAAATCCTTTCATTAAAATATCATAGTCATAGTCAATTCTATATTTGAACATTGATCTTAAGATGTCCTTTATTAGTGTTAACTTTCTTTTAATTTTCTGGAGTTCATAGAAATAAAATATCACATGTACACGCTTCCACAATATGTATTTTTAAATATTTCAAGACACTTTACCTAGTCATTTTGTTTTTTTCTAGGTTAACATCTCTAATGATTTTATTTGTTTCTTTCTTTCATTTATTTTCTCACACTGGTTACTAAATATGTCAGAGGGTCCACTCAATATTCTTGGTATAACATGATCAGTTTCCTGAGCTGATGTTGGTACTAAAAACTAGACCAACTCAATATTCCATGGAAATCTGACCAGGCAAAGAGAGAGGAAGCTCAGGAAAATGCTTTCTCTTGCTATATATCGTATAACTCAGAATCTGTAGTTAACAATTTGAACTGCATCAGAGCAGTACTTTACTATCGCAGACATGTTCCATAATTTTACTAGAGAGCTGCAGACCCCATGCTTATGCCCTTAGAATTTTTATACATAGTTGAAGTTTGTGGATTCATTATTACATTTTATGTTCTGCTTCATTCTTCTATCATTTTGCATTGCTGTACTCATGACCTTGTAGTGTAATTGGCTGCACCTCTGACCACACTTCCTATCTTAAATCAGGACTCTCTGACACCCTAAATACCCCCCCTATAATGTCAGTTTCCATTAATATTACTGGTCACCAGTGATCACTACACTTTTATATACCCCATTATTATTTGGACAATTTGTTATAATTTTAAAAATATGCTTTCATCTCAACCTCTGTAGAGTACCCACATTGTGTTGCAAGTATGTTTTAATTTTCATAAATATAGGGAACCATCAAAACCTAAAAGGGTACAAGGTCACCTAAATGTGTTCCTTCCTAACCCATCTCACAGTCATGTGAAAGCAAGGTCCACATTCTGTAATTATTAGTTTACAAATAAGGCAGATACAGAAACCTGCACACACAGCCCAATAACTAGTAAAATAATGTTATGTTGATGATGATTTTGTGAATATAGTCACAATATTGCTTGTGTGAATTAAGCTGAGTAGCTGGAAGCATGACTTAGATTAAATGGATCGACTACATCCATGCTGATGTCATTAAAACAAACAAAACAAAACAAAAACAAACAAACAAAAAAAAAAACTTTCCAGGAGTTTATCCTGTACTCTTTCAGTTTTAGATTTAACACTCAGTTTGGTTTTCAAAATCCCATTGATTTCTTCATCCAATGATATATAATCTTCATTTTCCCACTGCTTTACCATCACTCTCTGGTGGTTTTTGGTAACCCTTTTCCGATCTCAGGATTTTGACAATTGGAAACTTAGTCAGAAAAAAATGAAAAATAGAAATTATGAAATGTCTCTTCCATTTTATTCCCACTGTCAACAACTGTCCTTTAGGTACATGGTTTCCTACATCAGCCTATGACATTATGATACAACACTATAATGAAGCAATCATATAAGTGTTTTTCAAAGTATTTAATTCCAAAATGCATCAAACTGAGATTATTTGATGTAGATTTCTATAATATCCTCTAGGAAGTATATTAAAAAAGCATAGTATCACTAAATATAATTATGTGCTTGTACCTGTATTTTAAAATTTTATTCTCTAAAACAAATTATTTCTTTTAAATCACTGATTAGGGCCATTTTCTCCTCTACTGTTAAACATATCATATTTAAATAAGTTTCCTACAAGGCTCTTTCAAGAAAAGTTTTTTGGTTAATCCAAATGTCCCTTTTTTCTTGCTCTGTTTTTCTTGCACCTATATTACTACTATATTCATAAAATGCCTGATATAATTTTCCTATTGTCATATGTGCATGCATGTGTGTATTTTACTTTATTTTTCCTGAATTCATTACATTCCTTGAGGCCAAAACTTATGTTTAATATTTCATCTAAAATCTCTAGTGTACCTAACATAGCTTTTAAGGACATGTTTTCATATTCAGTAAAATGATTTTAGAAACATTGGAAGTATAGTTTAGTGTCTTGAATGTGCACTGTTAGCTGACATAAGTCGATACTACTCTAACTCACCTCTCACAAATTTTTCCTTCAAAAAGCTTTCTGGATTTTAATATACCACATATAAGTATGAAAAGATGCCCAACATTGAAGTAACTCACATAAAGCAAGATATTCTTCATATACATAGTTTTTATTGATCACATCATTGCTACCATTAATGAGTCACATGCACATTGTTTCTCTAAATTAAGAATTTTCATAAATACTCTCATTCATTTAAAGGCAGTGGATGCCTCTTGCAAAATGTGATTTAATAAGTGAGCCAACTAATGCCATTTTTCAAACTGCCAAGACATTTTGGAGGGAGTTTGGAAACACTCTTGATTAAGGAAACACAGCCAGAAAACAGACCACAGATAAAAACATGATCATGTTGTTTATTTTATATATTATTTGACCTTGGAGACATAGACCCTGGAGAATCAGGCTAAATTCGACACCATGCACTTAAATCAAATAACTAAGGGAAATTTTCCCTTTAATTTAGAACAAAATTTATTTTACATTATTAGCATGTTGTTATTTGCATTTTTAAAAATGTTTATCTCAATATAAACGCTGCATTTCTGAAAATGACAAAATAAATGACACTCTCAAGTCTATTGCAACAACCTGCATATAGTAAATATGCTTCTTTTTAGGGTTTTCCATTTGAGTTTACATACATGAGCATATCTTTAGAAGTGTACTTGAAATTGTACTATACATATTTTGACATTTGATCCCGTAGTCTTTTTTTTTCTTTTTCTTTTTGATTTTTATATTTGATTATGCATATTTATGGGATGCAGAGTTGACTATTAGTATTTGTGTGCAGTATGTGATGATCAAATCAATATCATTAGCATTCATTACAAATCATAATTACTCTTCATATTCCTTAACAATCACTTTCTAACCCCCAACCCCAAACACTTTCCCACCTCTAGTAACTACAAGTCTGTTCTCTCCTTCTGAAAGTTCAAACTTTTATTGTGGTCTTTCTTTCTTTCTTTCTCCTTTCTTTCTTTCTTTCCCTTCTTTCTTTTCTTTCTTTTCTTTTTTTCTCTCTTTAGTCTTATTGTTATACTCTGAATATTCCTAAATATACCTTAGTTTCCATAGGTACTTTTAACAAAGTTATTGTAGGTGTGGGGATATGTTATGTATCTAGATCGTAGCTGTAGGACCAGCTGCATTCTGAGTACAGCCATATAGGTCATAGAGCTAATATTTCAAATCCATCTGTGTGGCTGTTACTGTGTCTATTCATCAAGTGGACACAAATCAGGGAAAACAGAAACACTGCTGTTAAATACGGCCACAAGAAATGTTGCCATTTTGGTTATTGATGAGGTAACTTTGAGATATTTGAATATGCAGCAGCAGTTGAAAACAAAATACCACAATTATTTAGAGATCATGCATTCTGGTACAATAGGTGGATTTAGCCATATTAGTGGCCTAAATTCAGCAGCTTATTAAGGTTTATATTTACTGTTTTAATTATGCTTACAAAATTGTCAGCTATTTTTAATAGAAGATGGATAGCAAAAAATTGCTTGGGTTTAAGTTAGCAGGCTGTGTCAGTCTCTGTGCCCTATCCATAGACACACACTGACCAGAAATTT
Organism: Galeopterus variegatus; assembly: GCF_000696425.1. Classification (NCBI taxonomy): domain Eukaryota; kingdom Metazoa; phylum Chordata; class Mammalia; order Dermoptera; family Cynocephalidae; genus Galeopterus; species Galeopterus variegatus. The sequence continues at coordinate 26,005 of NW_007742316.1, forward strand.
CAATTGAGGTCAAAGAGAGAATAAACCACCAAAAAATATCTCAAACTCTAACAGAGGGTTGCTTTAAAACAGAAAAATTGCAGTTGAATTTTTTTCCCCATTTGATCAGGTTTTCAGTATGGCTCATAAATTAAAACTTAAAGCATAAAGTTACTGAAGCTTTGTATAGTGTTACACTTTAAATATGATTAATTAAAATATTAGTATGCTGCAATTCTAAATTGCCACTTTCTAAATTTTGTTTGTAATTGCATGCAGTTTCTGGTCAAGGAATAACTGTGTGGACAGGGCTATCTATTTTCCTGACAGATTTCAGTTGTTCTTTTATAAACTCCTAAACTGACTTTAGATTTCGAAGCCCTGACTTTGGCTGCTCCAGCAGAGTGTTAGGAGATTTCATTTTTAAAAATCTATTAAAAGAGATTGGAGTATTAAGTGTGTGTGCTGTGCTTTCTTTTTGGACTAAAATATACTACTACTACTACTAATAATAATAATAATACAACTTCAAAGCACGAAATTTAGAAATATATTTGAAAGGTAGATGCAAAATACTCCAAATCAAGTAATTGATGCAAATTGATGGATTTGTGTATAGATATGCCTAATTTTATTAGCATAACAGTTACAGTGAGAGATAACACAGTAAACTAAAAGAACACAGTTAGTTAAGGTATAGGAAAGAATTGCTTTTCAGGAGATGTGTTGAGATGCAAGAGGCCAGTCTAGAGAGAGCTGTTAAATAGAATGGGCAAAAAAGCACATGAAAAGATGCTTGAAATCCTTAGTTCTGGGGAAGTGAAAAATAAAACCACAATGTGACACAATTACACACTTACTAGAATGACAAAAATTAAAAAAAAAAATAAAGAATATAGAAAAAAAAATGAAAGAAAAAGACTGACCCAGCCACATGTTGGCAAAGAGAAACTCGAACTTTCATGCAATACTAGTAGGAATGTAAAATGGTACAATCACTTTCGAAAATAGTCTGGAGGTTTCTTAAAAAATTAATCATACAATTACCAGCTATTTGACAATTAGATCACTTTGAAGAAATGGGCAAATTTCTATAAACACACAAATTATTTAAACTGGCTCAAGAATAGTAGAAAATCTAAATAGACCTATATCAAGTAATATTACTAAGTCAGGAGTCCAAACCTCCCAATAAAGAAAAGTCAACTACCATATGCCTTCACTGGTAAATTCTACTAAACATTAAAGGACAACATCCATTCTTATTAAACTCTTCCAAAAAATTGAAGAGAAGAAAATGCTTCCTATCTCACTCTATGAGGCCAAGACTGCCTTCATACAATAGCCAGAAAAGATGTCTGTCACAAGAAAAGAAAATTACAGACAAATATTCATTGTGAATATACATGCAAAAATTCTCAACATTGGCAAACCAAATCAAATAGCATAGTAAAGAAATGTAGAGTATCTTTACATTTGATACTCTACATTGGTATTTATAACAGGAATGTAATAGTGGTCCTCCAAAGAACATGATATTCTTATGGCCAAGATACTATTGGTCATTAGCAAAATTCAAATCAAAACCGTAATGACACACCACTGCCCACATCCTATAAGGGTGGGTATAATTTTAAGAAAATGGAAAATGACAAGTGTTGGTAAGGATGTAGATTCCTAATTGGAACCCTCATAGATTGTTGATGTGAATATAAAATTGTGCAGTTACAGAACTAAACATCAAATTACTACATGACTCAGCAATTACACTTTCAGGAATGTATCAAAAGCATTGAAAAGATGGATTCAAACAAATAGTGTATGCCACTGTTCACTGTGGTATCATTTACTATAGCCAAAAGGTAGAAACAACACATGTCCAGCAACAGAAGTTTCCAGCTATTTAAACAAAGCAAGAAAAATAATTAAAAGGAATAATATCAAAAAGAAAAATTACCATATTTAATCAGAGAGAAAGATACATCCATGCGGATAATACAAAATAATCTGCAAATAAACTATAAAATTAATAAGAGATTTTGTTAAATTTGCCAAGAAAAAAACAACATAAAGTATATAATGTACTAAGATTTAAAAACACATTTGTCAATAGATATGAAAACTAGCATTAAAAATACCAAGCACCCAGTCAATTATTTAATAAAATGTGTGCAAAATCATTCCAAAAAGGCACACAATAAAACTTTTATTATAAACATTGTAGTAAATCTAAATAATTAGAAAGATATAGTAAGCTTATGATTTAGAAGACTTGGTGATAGAAATTTGCCATTTCTTTCAAAATGTATCTATAAATTTACTGTAATGCTACCATAAGTGCAAACCATTATAAAGCTAAAATTTGTTCAGAGAGATGAAGTACCCAAAATATCCCAATTACATCCTAATAAAAATCACAAATTTTCAGGAGTTGCTGTACTTGGTATCAAAACTTATTAGTTATAGGTACTTGTGACTATAAAGCAAGTAGAATCATATATAGATTCTAGACAGTGATCAACACACATATGAAAACTGAGTTTATGAAAAGTGTAACACTGTAGAGAAGTGTATAGTGGAGTGACATTTCAATAAATAGTGTTGGGACAAAAATGCATTCATTAGTTAAATTATAAAGTAGGCCTAATTTCATATCACAGAAAAAATCAATTCTAAGTGAATCATGAAAACATTTATGTAAAAATCAATGTAAAAAGACAATGTAAAATTAGTAATATAAAGAAGAAAAAATAGTGTATCATATGAAAAAGAGAATAGTGTTTGGAATTTGGGGCAATATAGTACATAAATTGTGAGACTATCGTTATTATTTTGGAGGAAATTACTGTTTCTTAAATAAAATATTAAAAGCAGTTCCCTATATAAATGTACAATTAGATAAGTTGTGCTTCATGAAAAAGGAGGAAAGCTGTGCACCTAAATACATCAACAGGACAGTGAAAAGACAAATCACAGTGGGGCAGAAAATTCAACACGTATATGGCATAATGGAACGTATACTCTAAGATTCAACTGAGATACATTTCAAAGAGATGCAAAATTAAGATTTATACTCTCAGAATCTATACTTATGGGTTGCGCTGAAAGAATAATTATTCTGAATAACACAATCTCCACAATGAATTTGTGTGGGGCAGGCACAGTGAATTGAAAAGGGCTTATGCACAATTTGTAAAGTGCTGATAATGTTCTGTCATTCCTTTTTTGGAAGAAGTGACATAGAGGGTTATTATTCAGAAGTACTTATCTAAATTGTTCTCATAATTCACAATGACAGAGGGAAAGCAAGTGGAACAGGAGGGTAGCGTGTAAGGGTGACATATTTACAGTTTCTGAAGATTAGATATAGACATCCTTAAAGGACCGTTATTTAGCCTACTACATCCTGGGAAGAATATAGAGAATATTTATCTCCTTTTCTTTTTTTTTTTTTTTTACTGACAGCTGATGGTTAATGCATAATGAGATTTAATAATTATTTACATATGAATTATCTAACTAGTACCCTGAATCAATTTTATCCCATTATTGGAAGAATAAATTAATAACCGCCTGTGCAAAGCATAAAGCACATTTTACAAAATGACTAGAAACTTGTGTTTCTGTGTGTGTGTGTGTGTGTGTGTGCACGCACAATTACATTGAGTGAGGAAGCAATTCAATATGAACTAACTTCCTGACAGTCTCCTTCACATCCTTATTTCTAAGGCTGTAGATAAGAGGATCAGTGACTCATCTCTTCATTTATAACGCAAGAAATGTGGTTATCTCATGAAGTTCTTTTACAAGTTATATACATATATGTCCCTACTAAATGCTTACAATATTTCTGCTCCTTATAAATAATTATGAACTAATACATGAATTTCATTTACAGTCTATTATTTGTAAAGGAAGAATAAAATAAATAAAGGAATCAGAGGGAAACACATCTTAGTTCATGGCAATAGGACAGATCACAACTGTTATGACTCAACAGAGCCTGCCACTGTAGATGTAAACTGTGTTTCTCTGAGGGTATTTCTCATTTCAAGACATGAGGGGACTGTGGTGGTAGTAAGTGCTCTCACTGAAAGTGGTATTGAGCTGTCACTCCCAATTCTGTATGACTACTTTCAAGTGTTAGCTTTTCTACAGATATCCCACAGGAAAGAGGTAATGGTGCAAATTGAGAACAGGAAGTGGAAACCATTATGCGAAGCATGATAAAAGGAGCTTTCTCTTCTAACTCTCTTCTCAGTTTTCCTTCTATCTTTGATTCACATTTCCAGCAATATTTGAATCCATCAACACAAAATCTTTATTTTCTCTTTTTTTTTTTCCTCGAGCTTTCTTTTTTCCCTCTGATTCCCTTTGTGTGTGTGTGTGTGTGTGTGTGTGTGTGTGTTTGTGTGTGTGTGTGTGTGACCGGTAAGGGGATCATAACCCTTGGCTTGCTTTCGTCCGCACCGCACTCTGCCAGTGAGCGCACCAGCCATCCCTATATAGGATCCAAACCCACGGCCTCGGCTCTCCCAGCGCTGCTGCGCTCCCAGCCCCGCACTCTACTGAGTGAGCCACGGGTCGGCCCTCTCTGATTCCATTTTAACCTCAGCTTCACACTATGAGAAAGGCAGTTAAGAGCAAAATGAAAGAAATTTTCAAAATGTGCTGCTGTATTTATTCCCACCCCAACACCCATTACTAAGCTAGATAACCCTGGATCTTCAGTCAGTCAGCCTTCTCCCACCCTGCAGACTGACGTTCTTTAGATTCTATTTTAGAATGATGCCCAAATCCTTACACATTTTTCAAAATGACCTGCTTCCAAAACAAGAAATCTAAGTATTTCTGCCTGGATTTCCATAATAAATAATATGACTACGTATCCAAACTCTTCACTGCTCCTCCTTTTATTTCACTCACACCAGCATTTTCAATCTTTCATGAAAAAACTTGTTTTTTAATAATGTAATATCTTCATGAATTATCTATTCTAACTTGAATAACCTCTTTATTCATCAACATCTAAGCACTCTTACCTTTTAGTGACAGATTCCAGGCAACACTCTTCCAGAAATCTTGGTGACTAATCGAGACTTCAAAGTTTTACTGCTGTGACTGGTTTCCACCTACATGGTTTTAAAATCACAATTGTTATACAAAGTCTGATATATTTATCTACAATTTTATAAGTTTTTCAGTCTTCCCTTAAAAGATTGTGAAAAATTGAGAACAAACAATTAATATTACTTTAATATTCACCAAAAATGACTAACCCTCATTACAGTACATAAATGAGTTTCCAAGACAAATCCACATTGTTTCTTAAAGATGTATGAAATAGAGTTCAATGCCCTGTAATCTTATTCTCAGCATAATTAGTTGTATAGACTGCAGTGCCTGTATGGGCATCAGTGTTTCTATTTCTCATTTCAGAGTGTACTGGAATTAAAATATAACACTTAGGTTAACAAGTCACTGGAAATCAGATATCCTTTTCAGAATTATTTACTGAAGGTTTCTTTGATCGAATTAATACAATTTTGAGCATTATTTATCAAAAATGTGAATTTTCATAAAAATTGTTCTTGTTTATAATTAGGCAACAGGAGTTTCATTTAAATTGTAAGGTGCTATAGGTGCAAAGCAAATTACATTTTTTTTCTCTATTTAAAAATATTCATGGACAGCATACAGAACTTCTCAGTAGTGAGTCAGCTTTGGAAACCATATTCTGTAGATATACTGCATGACCTTGAGGAATCAAACCCTAGAGAATCTCGACTGGGATTTGCAGTGAGGTACAAACAAGACAATTGGAAGAAAGTGCCTTCTTCCTAATTTAGAATATAATTAATTTGAAATGGTGTGTTTATATGGGAAGCTTACACATATTGGTCATTTTGTCATAGAAAAACAACAAGTTGCACATATTGATCATTTTTTAATAGAAAAATAACAATAACAATCAACCCAAAATTGTATTCATTATGTATTTATTAAAAAAATAAATTTTCCAAAATCACAGAGAAAACATTACATTCCTGTCTCAATAAACCAGCACAGTATGATTAGTGAGTAGCACTTCTTCAGTTTCTCTTAGCATTCCTATTTTTGGACATCTGATTGTTTTTGTAAATACATACTCAGCATCATTGTACATACAGATCTGATATTGTGCCCTTGTCATTTACTATTTTATCTTAATTTTCTAAGTTAAAACTCATGTTGAATATACATTTTCAGTGAGGCAATTGATAGATATATGAAATAATATGGTGTATTAGTTTTTCTGTTGCATAAATCCCATAAAAACCTGTGTCAGAACTCTAGAGCCATATAACCTTACAAATCTATGTTAATGTGCATATTTTTTAGACAAATTCTCCTTTAGTGACATTCTATGAGAAATAGTACAGCTTAGTTTTTGAATGATACTTTTTGGAGGGACAATTATGTCTTCAAGTATTATTTCTTCTTTCTCTTTTCTCCTATAAGCTCTGGGTCTCCAATTAAATATATGTTAGTCCAAGTATTGTATCATCGATGTCTCTTACCTTATGTGCTGTTTCATTTTTTGTATTACTCTGTTTTATTCTATTTTCTCCTGTGATAAATCTTTCAATATATCTCCTGTGGTAATTCTTTCAATATATTATCTCTCTTCAACTGTGCTTAACCTGCTATTGAAATTTTTCTTTGTTCTTAATTTCATTTATTGTATTCGTAAAATAATATTTCTTTCCACTTTTCTTTCTAAATCAAACTGGTAAATTATCATGTTTCTCAGTTCCCCATAAATTTTTATTTTTAAAAAATTTTGTCCTCCTCATCATAGAATGTCTAGTTGATTTATAATATGTATCCAATAATTCTAATTTTTAAAATAATTATATTTTTTCACCTTGTCTTCCTTATATGGCCCTATATAGTAATGTGCTTGATAAACTTTGATTATGTACCAGATATTACATTCAATAACTCATGTGTGAAAATAAGTTGAGGTCTTCAATGATTTAATCTTCATCAAGATAATAGTATTGTTTGTTTCCACCAGGCATTTATAACACCAGCAGTCTAGTATAGTCTTTATCCAATCTCCAGGCTTAATGTTTCCTGAGCCACTTAGGGCAGTTAACATCTCACTTTCAAGCTAACAACATTATAGTTTGTCTACTGATCCCTTTTTCATCTGTGTCCATTTATCTGGAATCTAAACACATGCTAGAGAATGTTTTCTCTGAATCTGCTGTTAGAAACTGCTCCTGACTTGGTGTAGTTTGTTGATGCTCTCATTAAGACGTTTTGTTTTTCATGTTTTCATATTTTATTCTATTCTCTTATTGTCTACATCTACTGCTTGGTGGAAAATTCCTGTGACTCCATTGCCAGAAACCACACAGTTTAGTCTTTATAGTCTGGTTTGAAATTTTTCTTTAACAAAATATGACTGGTCTTTTCAATGTAAGTGGACAATATCCTTCTAAAAGTAAAGTTATTGATCTCTCTCACACCTTACATAACTAGCCATTTACTGAATCTTCTTAAGAGCCTGAAACTGTTAACTAAACTGAGCACTTTGTCCAATATAACTTTTCTCTTAAGCTCAAAATGCATTATTTATTTCTCTCATGGAAGAAATATATCATACTGTATATCCCCAGTAAGAAATTTGGGAAAAAGTAAAATACATAAAAAGATAATGTCTGCAGTAATATTGTCAAATATAAACACTGCCAATTTTAAGCTATTTTCCCTTTTTTTCTTGGCAGAGATAATATACAGTGGTACACATCAAGGCATTTTTTGCAAGGTTTTCGAGCAAGTAGTTTGTTTCATTACAATAACAAAAATATTAACCTCTTTAAAAATTAAACCACTACCAAGAAGAAAGTACAGTGAAAAATAAAATAAAATTGATTCATAAGCCTAAAACAAAGATATTCATGTTAATACTTTATATTTATCTTTGTCAATTCTTTAAATTTATGTATTTTAATTCATAGCTACACATATATGCATATTTATCTATTCACTATCCATATGTGGAGAAATAAAGAGAGCAAGGGTGGAATTTCTTAATCAATATGTTGAAACCAATATATAGTCTATTATTATCACTCCCATTCCTCATAAATCCAATTAAAATAATAATATTATTAGAAATAATAATAAAGGAAGAAATCAAATAACAAAGTCACATCAATAAAAATGATGAAAACTAAATATTAGCAAATATGATTTAAACATAATTTCGGGGATGACGGAGTATAGACCAATAAAGCAGAAAAGACTTAACTACAGCTAAAAATGTCTAAGAGCACAGATCTAAAGATCAAATAAGTTTCAGAGCCCATGAGAGGTTCAGGCTTCAAAAATATGCCCTAATATGAATAAAGTAAATGGTGAAGTTTTAATGAAAATAAAAGGACCAGGTATAACCAGGATCTACCCAAGGAAAAGGAAAAAAAAAAATGCCATTAATGCTGCAATTAATATCATATTTTATTTCAAAGCTACAATAATTTAGAATATGTGCCAATGGCAGCTTCTTCATTGAAATCTAGTAAAGAGCCATGAAACTAACTGAGGTAGATTGAGAGACTTGGTACAGAAATTCATCATCTCCCTGTATTCATGAACTTTTCATAAGTCATTGCTAGTGAAATGCATTTTTTCACTTTTGGAGTAGAAGCTCAGCCATGTGACATTGTCAATAACGTGCTGGCAGAAGAGAAAGTGTGTAGGGCTGACATGTTACCTCAGTTGGTTAGAGCACAGAGTGTTAAAACACTAAAGTCAAGGCTTCAAACCTCCATACCAGCCAGCTGCCAAAATAAGTAAATAAATAAACAAATAAAAGGAAGAGAAAGTGTGGTGATTCAGACCTTGAAAATTTTCACTGGGCCTGTTATTTTTCTGACATTTCCATAAATAGCTAACTAGTATCAGGGTTATGCAAGACTCATGTAGCAATCCACACTGACAAAACTTGTTATGAAACAAAACTTTCCTCCCCTCCACAACCAGAAGCAGAGTCACCTTAGGTGACCAGAATATCTTTAAAAATAAACAATTATTCTTTTAAGCCATTGATTGAGGGATGTTTTTTTAAAAGAGTTAATGAGGCAATAACTAACAGTAATGCTGATAAACACATTTATGGACACTTTGGGTATGACCAAGTTGGCATTGGAGCAAGGGAGAGAGAATGTATTTGTTTTTCACTAAATAGCATGTGACAATTGAATATTCATGTAGGTAAATTAAAGCAGTTAATGAGTGTGGGTG
>NW_007742316.1:39569-40065 GCF_000696425.1 Galeopterus variegatus
AAGTTAGATTGATCCTTATGTCCTCAATTACACCCAAGTTCACCACCAGAGTGACTTTGTACATAGCTGAGAACACCAGGAAGACGGGTGTCTGGAGATGTGGATAATCTGAGAAGTCCAACATGATGAATCTGGTCACAGAGCTCTTGTTTTCCTCTTCCAGCTTCATGGCCCTTGGTTTAGAAAGAAAAGAAAAAAAAAAAAAAAAAAAAAAAACAACTGAGCAGCAGAACTTGAGAAGGTGGGTGGGAGGAACTCAGGAGTGGCTCAATGTTAACTAGTGAAGACAAATGTAGTCAGTTTGTATTCATGAGTGTGCTGCTTCATTTACAGTCTTATTTGACAACTCACTAACATCTTCATTATGGGCAATAAACTCCTTATGTGGAGAATAATAATAATAATAAATGTGTACTTTATATTGATATTTTATACAAATTTTATTTTAATGTATTTGATAATTAGAGCATTGAATGCTCCATGATAAAATATAATT
>NW_007742317.1:0-1037 GCF_000696425.1 Galeopterus variegatus
TAGAAATACATATTTTTAAGTTGGCATGTGTCAGAATGATTGTAAGTTGCCATCACATTTTAAAAATTTGCTATTTCATTCTTACATTATACTATTTTTAAAAGAAATCTGATTAACTCCATTGCATTGGCTTTTGCAGTTAGAAAGTCTGAAATTATTCCTACTTTGGCATCTTTGAAAGTAATCTTCTAATGCTCTATGTTCTATATCTTCTCTTTTAGGCTTTCCATCTCAGTTATTTTTACACTGTATATAAGTTTGTTCTATTTTCTTTCATTAATCCAAATTTATTATCCACTTAAAATGATATAGAATATAATATAAATGCTCCATAATATTTATTCTATCCTATTGTTTCTTAGCATTCATAACTTTAATGTTTTAATTATCCAAGTAACACACAACACACGCTTGTGAAATTTCAAGCGAAAAAGTTTTAGAGCATACAATGAAATCTCAACTCTAATCCATAATTCCATGCCCATTCTACAGACATGTGTAATCTTATAAAATATTTTTTACTGAATTTACACATCTAACTATATGATACAGATACATATATTTTAATTTTACATAAATGGGATCATAATATAGAAAATGTTCTAAGGCGTGCTTTAGTCCCCTTAATAATATGTCTTAGAAATCTGCATATGTTGGCTTCTACGTATTTATATCAATCTTTTTAATAAATTTATGGTGTTCCATAGTATGAATTTAGCATAATTTATTTAATCATTTGCTTTATTTACAAGTTTTTTCCATTATTCTATATAATTCTCCGGGAACACATATAAACATGTATCTTTTTGCACATGTATAAATATTTCCATAGGATAGGTTCCAAGAAATGAAATTTTTGGATTGAAGACTATGAATTAAATTTTTAAATGATTAGAATATATAAAATCTATTTATATGTGAATATGTGTATATATATATATGCATGATTTTAAAAAACAAAATCACAAAGATTATTTTATAATGCAAAGTAACAGGCCCTTGCCCCACCCCACTCCTGTACTGGTGGCAACTCTTCA
>NW_007742317.1:2356-9409 GCF_000696425.1 Galeopterus variegatus
CCCGCGCCTCGCTCAGCCAGTGAGCGGGAACCGGTCTGTATGTGGGATCCGAACCATCGGGAGGGAGCGCCGCCACACTTCCCAAGCGGCGCACTTATCCAGTGCGCCACCGGGCCGGCCCTACATTTTCTAAGTTTTACAATCATAGTAGGTCTTGTAAATTGTTTTAAGCTCACTTCTATTCTGTGATGCTCCTTTCTGCAGGAAGATTATACCAGTGAGGTCATGTTTGCTTTGGCCAGGGAAATGTGAGTGGATGTACCAATGTACTTACTTCTGAGTAAACTTTAAGAGCCAGCGTGTGTTCAACATGATTTCTTTTTTCATTTCCCATGGCCATGTTTAGATAGTTCGTTCTGGAAACTGAATTCAAGATGACATAACATGAAGCAGAGCTGCAGTCAAGCCTCAAAGGACATGTGGTCTGAGTGAGAAATAAGCACTTGTTGTTCCAAGCCATTGAGATTTGGGATCATGCTTACTAAAGCAAAGCCAAGTGATTTATGCCTGAAGTATTCCATTTTCCTGAAGATTCAGTCTCAGAAGCCTCTGTTTCCTGATTCCACATACACTGACTGTTCTGTACGTCTCTAGACAGCTCTCACCCTGCCACTTCCCCCACTGCACTTCTCATGGCTGGACCCCAAATCCTCACTGTCCTCAGTTTGGTAAGTAACTTCCTAAGAAAGGACACATGAGAAGTAAACTTTGTGAGTCCATGTCTGGAAGTGTCTTTATGCTTCCTACATGATAAATTTTTTGGCTGAATAAATCAATTGACCTCAGAATTTTGAAGGCAATCACTTTGAGGATCCAGTTTTGCTGTTTAACAGTCTGAAATTAGTTTGATTCTTGTTCCTTTCTAGGTGGTCTGTTTCTCTCTCTGCAAGTTTTAATAGGAATTTCAAACTCATATGGCTACACGGAACGGGCCTGCAACAAACTATATGAAGCCTGTGTCTATGAGACATATGGAGAGTGAAAAGGGTTGCAGCGAATCAACAACTACAAGCCTATATGGTGAAGTAACTGCCTCTCAATTTCAGCTGATTGTTGCCATGGGAAAATGTGGGTCTACAGCTGCCAGATTTACCAAGATTGTAAGACAAACCTGAAATTTGTATTGTGTATAAAATCAAGTGCATTTTAAACTGTGACAACTCATTCAAAACCTGATTTTAGAAACCTAGAGCTGGCCAAACAAACAGGTTAGAGGGCTCAATCTCACCTGAAATCAGCCAGTTTGCTACCTCTATACTTAGGATTTTCCCTTTATCCTCAGTGCTCCAAAATTCCACAGAGATGTATTTACCGAGTTTCTTCTCCTTCAGTGCTGTGAAAATTTCTTGTGTTGTTTTCTTAATAATTTCCCTCCTCTTATTTCTCTGTTCTCTCTCTTAGACTCCTAACTAGACAGTAATGTTCATCTTCCCTGAATGATCCATTCAGCCTCTAACCAATTTTGTCACTCTGCCTTTTGTTCAATTTTCTGGGGTACTTCATCAACTTGTTTTTTTGATGAGGTTGAAAAAGTAGTGTAGCAGAACTGTTATGAGCAGGGGACTTAGATCCATAAATCCTGGGTTTGAATCATGGCTCTGCCGCCAAGGAGTGTGACCTTGGGCAAGATACTTATATTCTCTGTGCCTCAGTTTCCTCAACTGCTAAATGAACATAATAGTAGTACCTACATCTATTGTTTTCAGTTCTCTATTTCACTGATTTTTGCTCTTATGTCATTTTATTCATTGTTTGTTATCAGTTTAATTTGCTTATCTTTTTCTAGTTTCCTAAGGTAGAAGTTTAAATTATTAATTCAAAATCTTTCTTTTTTTTTATAACATAAGCACACAACACTATAAATTTCCCTGAAAGCACTACCTTTTCTACATCTCAAAAAGTACCTCATTTATACTTTGTATAATGCTACGTTTTCATTTTCACTCAGTTCAAATATTTTTTTATTTCCTTTGTGGTATACAACCTTTGTCCTTCTATATAATAAAGTAATTTTAAAGTAGCACCAAGCAAGAGTTATAAAAATTGGATATATCTTTTACACATATAGTTGTTTCATTACTATTTAAAACTTTTAAATCAAAAGCATTTAGTTGGTTAAGAATACAAAATTAGAGCTAGATTGGAAAAAGTGTTGCTCCCACACCTCGCTCAGCCAGTGAGTGGGAACCGGTCTGTATATGGGATCTGAACCCTCGGCGGGAGCGCCTCCACGCTCCGAAGCGGCGCACTGTAGCAGTGTGCCACCGGGCCGGCCCATCAACTTGTTTTTTTTTGATGAGGTTAAAAAAGTAGTGTAGCAGAACTGTTATGAGCAGGGGACTTAGATCCATAAATCCTGGGTTTGAATCATGGCTCTGCCCTCAAGGAGTGTGACCTTGGGCAAGATACTTATATTCCCTGTGCCTCAGTTTCCTCAACTGTTAAATGAACATAATAGTAGTGCCTACATCTATTGTTTTGAGTTTTCTATTTCACTGATTTTTGCTCTTCTGTCATTTTACTCATTCTGTTTGTTTTCAGTTTAACTTGCTTATCTTTTTCTAATTTCCTAAGGTAGAAGTTTAAATTATTAATTCAAGATTTTTCTTTTTTTATAACATAAGCATAAAATGCTATAAATTTCCCTGAAAGCACTACTTTTTCCACATCTCAAAGAGTACCTCATTTATACTTTGTATAATGCTACATTTTCATTTTCCCTCAGTTCAAATATTTTTTTATTTCCTTTGTGGTATACAACCTTTGTCCTTCTAGTTAAAGTAGCACCAAGCAAGAGTTATAAAAATTGGATATATCTTTTGCATGTATTGTTGTTTCATTACTATTTAAAATTTTTAAATCAAAAGCATTTAGTTGGTTAAGAATACAAAATTAGAGCTAGATTGGAAAAATAAGTTCTAGTGGTCTACAGTAGTGGTAGGCATTTATAATTAATAATAATTCTACTGCATGTTTTCAAATGGCTAGAAGAGAGTTCAAATGCTCTCATCACAAACAAATGGTAACTCTTGGGGATGATGAGTATGCTAATTACCCTGATTTGATCATCACACATTGTATATACCTATTGAGATATAACTCTGTACCCCATAAATAAGTACAATACATATCAATTAAAAATACATAAAAATAAATTAAATAAATAAAATGATAGTAAAAAAGTCTTTAAATCTTTTTGAAGGTATCAGAGAAACATCATGTAGATGGCTTGGCAAAAGGGAAAGAATACCAAAGGAATCAGTAATTGAACTCTCCTTAAGACTCTGACCTTGAACAAGTCATTTCACCACCTAGGATTAATTAGAGTCATATAAGCAAAAAAAAAAAAAATTTAATAAATAAACACACACACACACACACACACACACACACACACACACACACACCTACCTCTCCCCAACAGAGGTGATAACTGGTNTACAATACATATCAATTAAAAAATACATAAAAATAAATTAAATAAATAAAATGACAGTAAATAAAGTCTTTAAATCTTTCTGAAGGTATCAGAGAAACTTGTAGATGGCTTGGCAAAAGGGAAAGAATACCAAAGGAATCAGTAATTGAACTCTCCTTAAGAGTCTGACCTTGAACAAGGCATTTCACCACCTAGGGTTAATTAGAGTCATATAAGCAAAAAAAAAAAAATTTAATAAACACACACACACACACACACACCCCTACCTCCCCCCAACAGAGGTGATAACTGGTGATGTTTTCACTGATGATCACATTAAGAACACTGAAATTTCTACCTTCTAATATACAGATAATAAACAAATGTCGATTGATCAAAACTCAAATCAATTCAACAATGAATTGTGCTTCTATTATTAACTCAATCATAGAAGCATAATGTAACAGAGGTTGAAAGAAATATAAGAAAGTTCCTGCTCTTCTGCAGGATGTACTCCTTTCTGGATGAAAATAGTCCTATGTGATACATTAACATATAATACAAAAATGAAGTGTATGAAATAATGAGACGATAAATGGTGCAACTTTAGACAAAGAAGAAATTGGTGTGGGCTGAAAAGGCCACGTAATGTTTGATGGAAGAGTTGGAACAGGAGGCAAGTCTTAAAGGATGGGCATGATTTGTCTAGACAGAATGGAGCAGTAGTACAGTCCGGATGATGAAAACAACAAAGACCAATCACAACCTTATTTCTTCATAACTATTTTGCCTTTACATCCTTGTGAAAGTAACTCAGGCAAGTATTTTTACCAGCATTTTAAGATTAAAACAACAACATCCCTAAGGTCACATATCAGAACAGGTTTCCTTCTCACTGAATTCAAGTGAACCACCAATTGCTATCAATCAGAAGAGGAAATAAAATTCAGCAATCAAAAGGATTAATGAGTTTTTGATGTAGTATCTGCTTGATAGGGTATTAAAAATATAATAATTAAAAAATTATTCAGGTTTTAAGGTTTAAAAGGTTCCAATATTGTCTTTAGAAAAAAAATTCTTAACCTGAGTAACTAAGCTCATTAATGTTTTCCAGATGTTAAGGAAACAAGGCAAGCAAATTAGACAAACAAAAATCAATAGCCACCTTAAATATTCTGGGAATGAAGAAGAATGTATTTTTTAGAAGAAGAAAATAAAACTTTTTATTAATAAAAAAGAGGCAGAACACTGAAGGCAAAATCTAAACTCCTTAGGACCTGGACCTATGCTACTTCTTCCCCCTGATCTCCTAACAGCTGGGACCTTTCTCCCTATAATCTGGCTAAACTGGTCTTCATTGTTGTTTTTATTTTTTAAACACTCCAGCTTTCTAAATGCTCAGGATCTTTAAACGTGCTGTTCCCTCAGACTGGAATACTGTTCCTCCAGAAAGCTCCTGGCCGGGCACCCTCTTTTCTTCTTCATATAAATCACTCTTGAACATTATTTCATTTTTTATTTATGTGCTGACTGCCCACCAAAATTTAAGCTCCATGAGAGAAGGAACTTAGTCTCTCTGTCACTGTTCACCCCAATGTCAATAATAGGACCTGGTACATAGTAGGTAGCCAACACTATTTCTTCAATAAATGAATAAGTCAAACTAGTACTCTGACAGGAATAGAAGAACTCAAGAATCACAACAACTGTTTTAATTAACATTCAAATCATTAAATAAAATGCAATGAGTTATGTTTACAGCAATATGTGCCAAAAAAGTCATGCATTACACACCATCTATCTTGTAACTAAAAGTGATATAACCCAAGACAGCCAGAGTTAGGCAATAAAGACTGTAGTGAGCAAGCATAGTTTTTCTCTTTCCAAAGCTACCTGGAATGCTCATTAGCACCTTGTTCAAATCTATGTTAAACAAATATATGCAAAATAAGTATTTATATTTCAACATATAAGCAGTTCACCTTCTAATAGGCACTGTTCTCTACTTCACTACAAGTTAATCCCAATTTCCTTTACTTTATGATCACTGGGTATATAATCATACAGAGTTAAAGGGAAAAGAAAAAATAACCAAAAAAATGAAGCTTTTCAAAGTTATTCTTCTATGCACAGGAGAAATGACACCTCAGAAGCATTGAAAAAAGCAAAAGCAATACTATGGAATATATCAAACATAACCCTTTCCTTGACATCAAAGTGTTCACCAGAACCTTCAGATTTTATTCACTGTTTTTAAGCAATCATTGGAACTTTGACAATATGGAACTAAAACTTTGTGAAGTTATTTTAAAACAACAAACAAAAGTAAAATCTGATCTTACACACATCTTTGGGGTAATATTTTGTCCATCTTCTCCATAAGTTGGACTCATAGAATGTGATCTCACTTGGAGCTTCCCACTATACTGTTCCCTAACAAGAGACAAAAAGGGAAATAATCAAACTTAAGACAATTCAGAGGATACAGAGTATCAAATCTACGCTTACCATTTTTTTCCTTCAGAAATAAGATGATAGTTCATATTAACAATGATGTTTCAATAGCAAAGAAAAAAGATATATAAATAATACCTATCTGTATTTCTCATATTTTATTTCATTTAGATTAAATTGTAAGTAAAATATCACATAAATGTCACATACTTGCTTATAAACATATGCTATTTAGAAGTGGGACTAAAATAAACAACACATATAATAAATAATAAAAAAAGTATTTAAACCTCTATATCATTCCCCTCTCTGCCCCTTTTCCTAAGTGTAGAAGAGAGAAAATAAAGCATTTATTCTGAGAGAAGATCGTTTTTAGAAGGTTAGCAAATTTTGCTGAATTCATGTTCCCATCAAGATGAAGTCTTAAAATACATAAAATAAAATCTTCATGTAGCTTAAAGTTTCAATTAATTTGAAATATTGTTAGAAACCATAGATATATCACTCTTGTATTAAAAAAACCATGTTAATTTGAGTAAGATGTGGTAAGTACAGGATAAGTAGGAAACTAGTTTAAATGGATTTCAACAAAAAGTCTCTTCTCTAATATAAAATATCTTATAAAAATACCATCCCAAATNATGAAGCAGAAAGATTATATATCATCTAAATAGATAAAGAAGAGCATTTGACAAAAATAAAAATCCTTTCATGATAAAAACTCAATAAATTAAATATAGAAGAATTGTACCTCAAAATAATAAAAGCCATAGAAGGTACTTCAAATAGTTCATGGAAAAACAGAGTTAAAGGGTAACACAAATCTTTCTGTGAATTTTTTGAAGTACCCTCATATATAACAAGCCCACAGATAACATATTCACTAGAGAAAATCTAAAAGCTTTTCCTCTAAGATCAGGAACAAGGTAAGTATGCTCACTTGTACTACTTTTATTTGATATAGTACTAGAAGTCCTAGCCAGATCAATTAGGCAAGAAAAAAATAAATAAAAGGCATTCAAATTGACAAAAAAGAAGTAAAATCGTCTCTGGTTACAGATGGAATAACCTTATATGTAGAAAACTCTGAAGACAGCATTTAAAAAAAACTGCTAGAAGTAATAGGTAATTCACTAAAATTTCAGGATACAAAACCAACATACAAAAATCAGTAGCATTTC
>NW_007742317.1:10245-12160 GCF_000696425.1 Galeopterus variegatus
TCAATTAGGCAAGAAAAAAATAAATAAAAGGCATTCAAATTGACAAAAAAGAAGTAAAATCATCTCTGGTTACAGATGGAATAACCTTATATGTAGAAAATTGTGAAGACAGCATTTAAAAAAAGCTGCTAGAAGTAATAGGTAATTCACTAAAATTTCAGGATACAAAACCAACATACAAAAATCAGTAGCATTTGTGTACAATGACAACAAACTATCCAAAAAGAAATCAAGAAAACAACCCTATTTACAATAGCATAAAAAGAATAAAATGCCTAGGAATAAATTTAACCAAAGAGGTAAAAAACCCATATACTGAAAACTACAAAATATTAACAAAAAAGTATTGAAGATACAAATAAATGGAAAGATATCCCATGTTTATGGATTGGAAAAATTAATATTACTAAAATGTCCACACCATCCAAAGCAATCTACAGATTCAATACAAACTCTATCAAAACTCTAATGGGTTTTTTCACAGAGATACAAAAAACATTCCTAAAATCCATATGGAACCACAAAAGACACAGAATAGCCAAAGCAATCATGAGCAAAAAGAACAAAGCTGGAGGCATCACACTTCCTGATTCCAAAATGTATTACAAATCTACAGCAATAAAAAAAAGTATGGTACTGGCCGGCCCGGTGGTGCACTGGATAGTGCGCCGCTTGGGAAGCGCGGCGGCGCTCCCGTCCGAGGGTTCGGATCCCACATACAGACCGGCTCCCGCTCATTGGCTGAGCGAGGCGCGGGAGCAGCGCCGAGGCTTGCGATCCCGTTGCTGGTCCCCGGTCCGGTGCCGGGGCAGCACTGAGGGTTGCGATCCGTTGCCGGACACGGAAAAAAGACAAAAAGACCAAAAAATAAATAAATAAATAAATAAAACAGTATGGTACTAGCATAAAGACAGACATATAGACCAATGAAACAGAATGGAGAGCACAGAAATAAACCCATGCATATACAATCAACTGATCATTGACAAAGGTATCAATAGCACACAATGAGGAAAGGGTAGTCTCCTCAACAAACAGTGCTATAAAAACTGGATATCCACATGTAGAAAAATAAAATTGGGCCCTTATTTCACACCATACACAAAAATCAACTAGAAATGGATTAGAGACTTAAACACAAGACCTGAAACTGTAAAACTACTAGAAGATAACATAGGGAAAAAGCTTCTTTACATTCGTCTGGGCAATGATTTTTTTGGATATTACCCCAAAAGCACAGGCAAGAAAAGCTACAATAAACTAACAGAACTGCGTCAAATTAAAAACCTTCTGTACAGCAAAGGAAACAACCAACAGAGTGAAGAGACAAGCCTATGGAATGGGAGAAAACATTTGCAAGCCATATATCTGATAAGGGATTAATATCTAAACTATATAAGGAACTTAAACAACTCAGTAGCAAAAAAAACCCAAATAATCTGATTTTATAAACAAAGGAATTAATACACATTTCTCCAAAGCAGACATACAAATATGAAAACTTCTTAATGATATAGTTTGGATATGTTTATCCTCCCAGCTTTTGTGCCCCTGGAGCTCATGTTGAAATCTGATCCCCAATGTGGCAGTTTGGGAGGTGTTTGGGTCATAGGGGCAGATCCCTCAGGAATAGACTAATGCTCTGCAATGGGAACTGGGTAGTGTGTGACTTCTTGCTCTATTAGTTCCCACAAGAGCTGGTTGTTTAAAGGAGACTGGCAGCTCCCCTCCCTCTCTCACTCGCTTCTTCTCACCATGTGATCTCTTTGCACCCACTGGTTGCCCTGCTATTTTCCGCCATGAGTAGAAGCACCCTGAAGCCTGCACCAGATGCAGCTGTCCCAGAATCATGAGTCAAATAAAACTTTTTTTCTTTATAAATTACCCAGTTTCAGGTATTCTGTTATAGCAACAC
>NW_007742317.1:14088-14442 GCF_000696425.1 Galeopterus variegatus
AAAAACAGTACGGAGGTTCCTCAAAAAATCAAAAATAGAACTACCTCTGATCCAGCAATCCTTCTTCTGGGTATATATCCAAAGGAAATGAAATCAGGATCCTGGAGAGATATCTGCACTCCCATGTTCACTGCAGCATTATTCACAATATTCAAGATGTGGAAGCAACCTAAATGTCCATCTACAGATGAATGGATAAACAAAATTTGTTATATATATCCTATATTATCAGCCTTAATAAAAAAAGAAATCCTACCGTATGTTACAACATAGAAGAACTTGGAGGACATTTTGCTGAGTGAAATAAGCCAGTCACAATAGGATAAATACTATATGACACTTCTTATATGAGAT
>NW_007742317.1:14479-16968 GCF_000696425.1 Galeopterus variegatus
GATCTCATGTTTTTACCACAATAAATAAAAGAAAAAGAAATACTATTAAAAATAAGGGAAATTTCAAAAATGTTTATTTAATTTGTATTCTCAATGTGATTCAAGTGGACATTTCATATGTGAAAAGGGAATGAACAATCTGTGATCATAAAAGCTTGCTTACAAATGAAAAACATGATTCCAAAGTCACAATGGAAGAAGAAAATAGCAGATTAAATATAGCAGAAAATAAAATCAGTGAATTAAAAAAACAGTTCAAGGAATTATCCGAGAAAATGAAGGAAAAAATTAGGAGATAAATATAATAAATGAAAGTGTAAGAGATGAAGAATATAGATCCAAAATTTCTTACATCAAGACAATATAAATTCCAGAAAGAGGAAACAAAACAGAAATTGGGGAAATAAAGAAATAGTACTGACAAGGCCAATCAAGACTGCATGAGAGAAGGGCCTTACAGAATGAACTTAGGACATCACTTTTAGCTATGACAAAAATGTAATGCAATAAAAAGGATGGAAACTGAAGGTCTGCCAGGCTCTAGTTCAGAAACAACTAGAGATAGCCAGAAGTATGCCTACTGAAAAGTAAGAAGGAATCAATGATCCCCACCTGAAGTAGGAGAACAAAGCCAAACTCACTAAGAAACCAGAGGCTGGGATGGACTTCCCTGCTCTTGAAAGGAAGCTGAAAATAAGTGTTGGTAGCTATGGCTTATAAGAAGCTGTATACCTAGGAAAGGCAAAGGACACAGACATAGCCTCAAAACCACGACCTAAATCAAATTTATGCTGTCTCGGTAAATATTTGTAATATCCTCGTTATCTATTAAAGCCTTGTAGTAAGTAGTCTCCGAATATCGGCCCAATGACGAAATATCTAGAAATAGAACTGCTGGGTCATATGATAAGTCACCTTAAAATTTATAAGCAATTGCCAAACTGTTTTCCAAAGTGGTTGTGCCATATTATATTCCCATCTACAGTGTAGGAGACTTGTAGTTTCATCACATCAAACCATACTTGGTTTTCTCAGTCTTTATCATTTAAGTCATTCTAATGGGTGTATAGTATTATCACATTGTGCTTTATAATTTGCATTTTTTTGATAAAGAATGATGTTTTTTTGTTTGTTTGTTTGTTTTTTTTTTTTTTCCTTTTTTTTGGTCTTTTTTCGTGACCGGTAACGGGATCGCAACCCTCAGTGTCGCGCCCGCACCGCGCTCAACCAATGAGCAGACCGGTCTCTATATGGGATCTGAACCCTCGGTGGGAGTGCCGCTGCACTCCCAAGCGCCGCACTCTACAGAGTGCGCCACCGGGCCAGCCCGATAAAGAATGATGTTGACCAGCTTTTCATGTATGTATATTATTAGCTATTTACATATTTTCTTTTCTGAAATGTCTGTAAACTCTTTTGCACATTAACTAGGTTGTTTTCTCCCTTTTCTTGAGTTGTCAGAGTTCTTTCCATATTCTAGGCACAAGTCTTTTGTCAGATATATGTAATGAGAATACTTCCCCCCCCATTCTGTACATTGCCAAGTAACTTTCCAAGTTGTGTCTTTCTAAAAAGAAAGAGTTTTGATAGTCCAGTTTATCATTTTTTCCTTCATTTTTTTATATGCTATTTTAGAAAACTCAGCATACTGCAAGGTCACATAGATTTTGTTTTCTTCTAGAAACTCTATAGTTTTAGCATTTTCATTTAGGTCTACAATCATTTCAGTCTTTTCCCATGTAAATATTCAGTTGTTCCAGCATAATTTGATAAAAAAGAACTTCCTTCCCTCACTCAATTCCATTGTCATCTTTACAAAAAAATCAATTGACCATATCGGTGGGTTCTACAATTCCTTTTCTCTTTTTGTTGTTTTTCAATTTACCCATTTTTTTCTTTTGTTGTCTGTGTTTTTGGTGTCATATCCAAGAAAAAAAATCATTGCCAAGTCCAATGTCATGATGCTTTCCCATGTTGCCTTCTAAGAGTTTCATAATTCTAGCTCTTATGTCTAGTTCTTTGATCCATTTTTATTTAATTTATATATGGTGTAAAGTGAAAGTCCAACTTTATTCTATTGCATGGGGATATCAATTTTTCCCAACACCACTTGTTGAAAAGACTGTCCTTTTCCCAATGAATGGTATTGGCACCCTTGTTGAAAATCATCTGACCATATATGCAAGGGTTTATTTTTATTCTATTCTATCTCAATTTTATGCCAGCACCACACTGTTATGATTACACGGTCTTTGCAGCAAGTTTTGAACTCAGGGAGTGTGAGACCTCCAACTTTGTTCTTTTTCAAATTTTTTTAGCTATTTTTTTTTTCCTTTTTTTTGTCTTTTTTCGTGGCCGGCAACGGATCGCAACCCTCAGTGTCGCGCCCGTACCGGGCCGGGACCGGCAACAGGATCGCAACCCTCGGCGTTGCCCCCGCACCTCGCTCAGCCAGTGAGCGGCCGGTCTGTATGTGGGATCCGAACCCT
>NW_007742317.1:17968-22109 GCF_000696425.1 Galeopterus variegatus
CAGAGTATATTTCCTGTTGCTTACAAATGCAAGAGAAGAGTAACAATTAAATGAAGGACAACTAAAGAAAACAGAACCAAGACTCCATGGTTTTAAAAATCTTGGCCTCTCCAGATGGCCAAAGATCTAAAATAAAAAGTGGCATCCAAGCAAAGTTTTGGCACTGCCTAGAGATAAAACCAAGGGTATAGATGTAAAATGTTCTGTTAAGATCAAAGGTGGTACATCAGAGTACGATGCATTTATACACAGAGCTCTTTAAAAAGATGAAGGGTGTGCCTCACAGATCCTGTCAATCAAACAGGCCCCTAAAACTTAACAATGCCGTCCCCCAATCTTAGAAGCAGTCCAAGGTAAAAATTATATATCTCTGAAAGAGATTAGATGTGGCTTTTGTCTAGTAAAGTAAACTCAAATGGGATGCATAGGAGGTCTACAAAGTATTCAATGAAATCATAGGCAAAATCACTGTCACCTTGATCTGAAAGAGACAATACAAAATGAAAAAGGGCCATAGACCCTCTTCTTCTGGAAGGAAACAGGCTAAGAAAACTACTCAACTAAAAACACACACTATCTTTCAAAAAAAAGGGGAGGAAGGGCTGGCCCCATGGCGCACTTGGGAGAGTGCAGCGTGAGGAGCACAGCGGCGCTCCTGCCATGGGTTCAGATCCTATATGGGACTGGCCGGTGCGCTCACTGGCTGAGCACGATGCGGGCGACACCACACCAAGGGTTGCGATCCCCTTACCGGTCACACAAAAGACAAACAAAACAAAAAAAGGGGGGGGGGACTCAGAAAGTGGGATCCAGAGCCCAGTGAGAAGAGCCAAGAGCCATGGGGAATTATTTCCAAGTCTTGAGATTTAATTATGGAACTTCCAATATTTGCCCATTCAGATTTCAGAATTGTTTTGGTCCAGTAACTCCAGTGCATCTCCCATTATCTTCATTTTTAGAAATATCTATAGAGGTAATCCTACGCTTATCTCACCATTTCATGTTGGGTACATGGGGAGCAGATGACTATTAGAACAGACATTTCCCCAGAAAGATATACAAATGGCCAATAAGCACATGAAAAGATGCTCAGTGTTATTAGTCATTAGGGGAATGCAAATTAAAACCACAATGAGATAACACTATATACCCATTAAAATGAACAAAATCAAAACCACTGACAATACCAAGAGTTAATGAAGATGTGAAGAAACAGGAATACTCATACAATGGCAAGGGGGATATAAAATGGAACGGCCAGTTTAGAAAACGTTTAATATTTTTTTTTATGTTAAAAATATACTTACAACACGACCCATCCCTAGATATCTACCCAAGAGAAATGAAAACCATACGCCCAAAAACTTGTAATGAATGTCCAGAGCAGCAATATTCCCAATAGCCAAAAATTGAATACAATCCAAATATCCATTAATTGGTGAGCAGATAAACAAAATGTGGTATACTCATCAATGAAATACCACTCATGAACAGGAAGGTATGAACTACTGATACATGTAACAACATAAACCTCAGAAACAATATGTTAAGTGAAAGAACCAGACATACAGGACTACATATCTTACGACTCCATTTGTGAGATTTCTAGAAAAGGCAAAACTATAGAGATGGAAAGGAAATCATTGCTTGCCTTGGCTTGGGGTATAATTTCATATTATAAAGATATCAATTCTTCCCAAATCAATCTACAGATTCAATGCATTCTCAACCAAAAATCTCAACAGGGTGTGTGTGTGAGAGAGAGAGAAAAAGCATTTGCAACCCGTGAGCTAAATCTGAAATCTATATGGAAATACAAAGCACAAAGAATAGCCAAGGCAATCCTGAAGAAGAAGAAGCTGGAGCGCCTATACTACCCTACTAAAAATCAAGATTTATTTTAAGGCTACAATAATTAAGGTGATGTGGTATTAGCACACAGACAAACAGACCAGTGGCAGAAACTAATAGGATTTCCTGGTTTACCTGGAAAGAGTGCCAACTACAGCAGGGGGAATAAAATACCTTTTAAAAACATAATGCTTGAGCCGGCCCCGTGGAGCACTCCGGAAAGTGCAGTGCTTGGGAGCGCGCGGCGGCGCTCCCACCGTGGGTTCGGATCCTATATAAGGATGGCCAGTGCACTCACTGGCTGAGCGCGGTGGGGGCGACACCAAGCCAAGGGTTGCGATCCCCTTACCGGTCACAAAAAAAAGACAAAAAAACAAAACAAACAAACAAAAAAACATAATGTTAGATCAAATGGATATCAATTCATTCAGGGGGACCCCCACAGGGAATTAGCCACGACCCCAACTTCACTTCATATGTAAAAATCAATTCCAGATGTACCACATACATAAACAAGAAAGGTGAAATAAGAAAGCCTCTGGAAAATAACACAGGTGAGTACCTACATGCTCTTGGGATAGGCAAAGCAGGAAATCTCAAACAGGACACACACAAAAAACACACAACACAACAATAACTGACAAATAAAACTACATTATAAATAATAATGCTTAACAGAAGATACCAGTTTCTATCATTTGAATGCCTGTCCCCTCCAAAATTCATGTGGAAATTTAATTGCCATTGTAACAGTATAAAGAAGTGGGATCTTAAGAGATGATCAGTCCATGAGGGCTCTGACCTCATTAATGGATTAATGTTATTAACCCCAGAATGGGTTTTAGTTATAAAAGAGCAAATTCAGCCCATGTCTGTCTGTCTGTGTGTGTCTGTCTCTCTCTCTTCCCGCCCCCCTTCCCTCACCCTCTCCCTCTCTCTCTCCCTCTCACCTTCTGCCATAGGATGACACAGCAAGAAGGCCCTTGCCAGATGCCAGCAGCTTCACATTGTACTTCCAAGCCTCCAATAAATTCTGTTCATTTTAAATTACCCAGTTTCCGGTATTCTGTTATCGCAGCACAAAACAGACTAAGACATCAGTGAAAGTAAAAAATGCAAGCCACAGAGTGGGAGAAGACATTTGCAATTTCAACGAAAAAATAGTATCCATAATATATAAACACAAATCAGCAGAGAAAAGACAGACAAACCATTTTTCATACGTTAAAAAAAATGGTCAAAGATTTCAACAGGAACTTCACAAAAGAGGATATCCAAATGGTAAATAAGCATAAAAAAAGATGCTTGATATCATCAGTCATGAGACAAAACGCAAATTAGAACTACACATCCACCAAACCAGAATTGCTCAAATTAAAAGAAACTAACAAACCAAGTATGAGCAAGGATGGAGAGCCATAGGAACTTTCAAACCCTGATAGTGGAAATGTAAATTGGTACAGCCACTTTTAGAAAAGTCTTTGGCAGTATCTACTGTAATTACACTTCTAAGTCAACACTCAAAAACAAAAAAAGAAGTATACGCATGTGCACTAAAAGACATGTAAAAGAATTTTCACAGTAGAATTATTTGTAATAGCCAAAACCTGAAAACAATCCAAAAATCCAACTATAGAATGGATATATAAATTGCAATATATTCAACACAGTAATTAAAAAAAAAGTCCATTGCTAAGTGCAACAACATAGATCAATCTCATAACACAATGCTGAGCAAAAGAGTCTAGAAACAAAAGTGAACATATTTTATGAATCAAAAGTTAAAACTAATCTGTGGTGACATAATGCAGTATAGTGGTAACCTTTATGACTGGAAGGGAGCAAGAGAGAGGTTTCTGGAGAGCTGGTTATATTCTCCATCTTGATCTAGAAGGTGTATAAATTTTGTAAATCTCCAATCTTTACACTTTGATACGTCTCACTGTACATGTTATACTTTGTGTGTGCTGCTGCTCATATGTTAAACTTTGATTTTAAAAGTTTAACACAAAACAAAGAATGAACTACAGCTATATTTATTAACAAGATGAATCTGAAAGAAGCAAGTCTCAAAATAATATATACAGTATGATTCCAATTAAAAAAAGTTAAAAAAAAAAAAAGAGAGAGAGGCCAAAAAATGATTAACTCAAAGTACAGGACAGTGGTTTCCTCTCAGGAAGAGAAGAGGAGGCAATGGGGGAGGGGCACCCAGAGGTTTTCTGCAGTATTGTAATATGCTATTTCTTGGCTTGGTTGAAAGAAATAGTTAATAAATAGAAATTAGGGC
>NW_007742318.1:0-1668 GCF_000696425.1 Galeopterus variegatus
GTATTTGTTTATTGTCTAATCAGAGCCTGTGAAGATTCTTTGTAGTGTTCAGTTACCATTTCTTTCTGTCTGATCTAGGCACCATCTCTGCATGTTCTCAATTGCTAAAGGTAATAATTCCCACCATGAGAATAAGGTAGCAGTAGTGCTGTTACTCACAATGCCATGGCTCTTCAGATCCTATTAACATTAAAACGATGTTGAATTTTTTTGCCTCTAAAATCCCCCATTACCATTTATTCCATTCATTTGATGCTGGTTGCATCATTATTCATGACTTCTATTATACATTCCACTGCCCATGAAAACTGGCTTCCAAAGATTTTCTCAAAGCTTGTTATTGGGCTTGTTATGGCCACAAAAGCAAGTCTTATTCAGAGTATACATGAAAATGTAAACAAGAACTTATGTTCTGGTCATGTTGAATTTATTGTGTGAAATTTTGTAGCATGAACATAGAAAAAATACATCTTCCAACCATATCTTCTCTTGAACTCTTTATGAAACAATTACTGCATTTCTAGATTGTGACATCTTTTCACATTGACCAGCAATCTGCCTTCCACACATGGCCACCAGCTAAAAGGATACACAAGAGGCCATGGGTGGAATGAGAAAAGTGATTCTTGCAAGGAAAGTGTATTCCTTATCCAGCATGGCTTATGATCAACCCCAAGGGCACATTGTCACTAAACAGGTGGGAAGGGCCTGTTGTCACTTGGGAGGATTGAATGTCCAAGGAAGAGATAGGTGTGGCCACACTGGGGACCTACCTGTCATATGGTGCAGAACTATGAAATGGATGGGGTGACCATCCTGGGTGCCAGTGTATGAAAGGGGTGGGTGACCATCCTGGTGCAGAGGGGTCCACCTAGTATGGGTTACCAGGACCACTTTGCCATCCTCAGGTGCACTAGACTCAAGGCTATACTGCAGTCAGCACATGCAGAGTGTCCTCACAGACTGCTCACATCCTAGGGTCAGCCTGAAGCCTGACTTGTCCTTTGCCTGGTGTCAGTGAAAGTCTATTTTAATCAGCATGTCAGCAGCACTCTTCCAGCAGCTCAATTACCACACTGGGTAATGAGAATGATCTAATTGCTTGGAACAGTGTCCCAGCCATGAAACTCCAAGACCACTACATAGGTACAACTCAGGGCATCTGGTCAACCTCACACTTTGGAGAGGTGAATTAAGGAGGTTAGAGGTTTGGAGAGCTCCTCAATGAGGAAGAAGAGAAGCAGGGCCCCCCATGGGTCCTGATCAAGGCATTGGGAACCTGACCCAGATAATACTGTGGCCCTTGCTGGTCTCACACACAAGAAGGGGACTTGGAAAAAAATATTGAGGAGACATCCAAAGAAGGGTGCCCTTTGAAATGTAGCAGGAGTCTCACTTCCTTCAGTCTGAAGACCTCAATTGATAATAGGGTGTGTGGGTGGGGATTAGACTAACTAAATGTGTATGAATTTTTATTTGTTTTAGTACTAGCTGGCTGGTTGCATGCTCTTTTCCTCTCCTACCCCTCATCTACTCATCACACAGCCTTCATCACACAGCCTTTGATGTACCCAGTGGGTCAATTTATTCACTGGGCACTAAGGCCAACAATAATTTTAAGAGCCCAGAAAAATATTATAATTGATTTTACAATCACAAGGAAAAAAA
>NW_007742318.1:2402-4145 GCF_000696425.1 Galeopterus variegatus
AAAAAAACTTATAAGTTCAAGAAAATGTTTTAATATATAATATTAATCTGTTCATCTTTTGACCAACATAGTCAAAAGGTATAATTTTTAATATTTTTCTTTAATGGAGGAAGGTGCCTACAAAGACTAACATGCCCAGAGCCCAGGGAAGTCCCAGTGCAGCCCTGGTGGCTGGCACTGCACTAGGGGCTAGAGATGCAGCAGTGAGCAGGAAGCAGGCTCAGCTTTCACAGTACATGCAAGTGGAGGAACATGTAAGAGACCATAGGAAGTTACATTACAATAGAGTACATTTTTCCAACAGAGTTAAGTCCAGGGAAATTATGTAAGGCTTGGTAGCAAGATTGGGGGTATGTCTGTGCAAATCAGTGATGCTTTGGAGGCAGTTGCCTCATTGCACCATGCTGTATAGCCAGTTCACCAGGGTTTTGCCTATTATTCTGGTAATTGATGCAGACGATGATCCGAGTATATTACGGGAAGCCATTAAAGCCAGCTACTGGTAGAGATTCAACTTTGATACTGGCTGCTTTGAAATATAAGCATCTCATCTGAAAGCACTTTTGAAATAATTGTGAAATGTGTAATAAATGTATATATAATTGGCTACCTGAATCTGTGTCCATGATTACTTCCAGATTCCTCAAACTATCCAAATCAATTGTGATCCTAAAATACTATATTTGAGCTGTGGAGACAGCAATGGACATCTCCAAGGGATGCCTTTTTAAATACCTCCCAGGATCATGATCTCATTACCTCTCAACCTAGTCTACAAAGGACAGCTTCGCATTTTAGTAAGTTTATTTTGTAACTTCTTACTATAAAATAACAACAAAAACAAAAACTTTCTGTATATTTGTTTTGCCATAACAGGTAATGATGCTAATATATATATACCTCATTGGTTTGGATTGTATTTGATAATATCCAAGTTTCCTTCAAACCACATGTATTAGTCCATTTTTTGTTGCCTATAACAGAGTACCTGAAAGTGGGTAATTTATAAAGAAAAGAGGCTTATTTGGCTAATGATTCTGGGACAGCTGCATCTGGTACGGGCCTCAGGCTGCTTCTACTCAAGGCAGAAAACAGCAGGCAGCTGGAGGTACAAGCAAATCACATGGTAAGAGGAAGCAAGAGAGAAAGAGAAAGGGGAGGTGCCAGGGTCCTTTAAACAACCAGTTTTCATGGGAACTAATAGGGTGAGAACTCATTCACTACCCCCACCCCCAAAGACATTAATCTATTCATGAGAGATCCACCCCCAAAACCCAAACATTGCCACATTGCCAAGTTGAGGATCAGATTTTGACATGCACTTTGGGGGGACAACACATCCAAAACCTACCACCATAGAAGTTTAATTTCTTTACATTTTATTGAATGAATCAGGCATTCGGTTAAATGCATGTACTTTATTCAACAAGCAAACATTTTCTGAACATCTACTAGTGTGCCAGACACAATTCCCCTGTACCAGGTACTGGCAGTATTTAAATAAAAACACACAGTCCTTATGCTCAAAGGATTTATAATTTAGGGGAGATGATAGGCCAAAAAAACATTCATTGTGATTATTGTTCTGGTCATCTTCAGTGGCAGATGGACTCTACACCCATAGTTTGGTTTGAATGTTGAGACATCTGATGCTACCTACACCCCAAAAGGATAGGAAAAGGTTTATTATTTACAAAATTGAGATCCCTGAGGTGAGAAGAGCAGCCCTCTCAAGCAGCTCTG
>NW_007742318.1:4374-15021 GCF_000696425.1 Galeopterus variegatus
CTGGCAGTATTTAAATAAAAACACACAGTCCTTATGCTCAAAGGATTTATAATTTAGGGGAAATGATAGGCAAAAAAAACATTCATTGTGATTATTGTTCTGGTCATCTTCAGTGGCAGATGGACTCTACACCCATAGTCTGGTTTGAATGTTGAGACATCTGATGCTACCTACACCCCAAAAGGATAGGAAAAGATTTATTATTTACAAAATTGAGATCCCTGAGGTGAGAAGAGCAGCCCTCTCAAGCAGCTCTGAAATGGCTTGAGAGAGCAAGGAAAGGCGGCTGGCTCGGGGTTTGCACTGTGCTTCTAGCGTGAGGCTGGGGTGAGAGTTCCTGCACACAAACTAGGGTGTGCTTGGCTTGAATCTCCCCCTGCATCAGAGGATGGAGCACCTGGCATTCTTATCAGCTTGTCCAGATCTGTGGCACAAAGGAATGAGGAAAAAATGAGGCTTAAGAGTTCTCAGCAATAGTCCAACACCAAAAAAAAAAAAGTCAGACTCCTCATTACAAATACAGTGGGATCAGAAGTGCCATAAAGGAGATTTGCAGGGGTGCATGCCTCAGATGGGTGTTTAGCCGAGTCTTGAGAGTTCAAAAAGTTTTTCCAGAGAAAGTGCTCTTGAACAAATCATAAAGGGTGAGAGGAGGGTGAGAGGATGTTAATCGCAAAGATTAAGTCAAGGCAGGGCATTTGAGGTGGAGGGGTATCATGCTTGACACACCCAGGGGTACAAGTGCATAGTACCTTGAGTTGGACAAATTTATATGAGAGGAAACATGTAAAGATACAGCATCAGAGGAGCCTAAAGCGATGAAGTCAGAGCTTCATTCTGAGGATGAAGGAGAATCATTGTAGGACATTAATCAGATTTGCATTTTAGAAGGTAACTATTCTATTTAGAAAGCTGCCTGAAGTTTAACACGAAGGGAAGAAGTTATATCTATGAACAATGAAAGATATAGGACTTGATTAGTTAACATCCTGGTAATCACAGTCTTAGTTTAGAGCAGTCATTCTGAACAAACATAGTGTGTTTCTAGTAGAGGGTGTGCTGTGAAGGGTGAAGGCGAGGGGGAGAAAAACCTCCTGCTCAGTCTTTTCGGACTATGGAGATCACTGTGCTCTCCCAAACCATTCTGATACATTCCCTAGGGGAAGAAATTCTCTGTGGCTTTACAAAAAACAATAATAATAACTGTCTGGGTGATTTGGGTATACGTTACTCTCCTCCTGGCAGAGAATTACTGAGCTAACGCAGTAAAGCTCTCAGAGTGAATTTCGGGGCTTGGGTCTGGAGGGGACAAGGTGCTGAGTTAGGGGATAGAAGTGGAGCAATGAGCACTGCAATGCTTTCCTGGAGCATTAGAATCACAGAGGAGCAGGCTCCAGTGTGGTCATAACGCAGAATAGAAGATCTAGTCCTACTTCTTTAGAAATGTTTAATTTAGAGAAGGACAGACAAAAAGGATAAAAATAATACACAGTAAAGGGCAGTAGGAAGACAGACTGAAATTGCCAGTAGGGGCTGACCACTGAAAGAAAGCTAAGTCCTGACCTGCCCATCACATTAGATTCCCTCCTATTTTTGACATGAAAATTAGGATTTCAACCTTCAGGACATATGAGAATGGGAGAAAAATACTAATCATATATTTGCAGTATGTAGCCATAGTTTCCTAAAAACCAGGCTCCCTTGAAACATTCTCAGCCAGTGGCTTTTGTCTTCTTGCCCACATTTCAGTTAGTTCTCCTGGAAATCCTTGTGTGACACTGGAATCAGCTGCCATCGAACCATGGGCTCTGTGCTGTTGGAGGCAGGAGAAAAGAGTAATAAAAGGTGGAATTGGTCCGCTGAGCAAAGGCTCCTTTTATTTAAAGCAGGGGGCTGTAGAGTTGGGGGAAGGGGAATTGGATTAAAGGAAGAAAACCTTCTGTGACCAAGGCAACCAGAAGGCCCCCAAAAGGCTGTGGGAGCTTGGGGGGAAGAGGCATGAAGAAGTCCTGTAGATTTGTTACATCAAGATGTCAATGTTTTTAATCAAGGTTCCTAGGTGACCCTTAGGCAATTAACTCATGGTCCAGTTGTCCTATTATGTATTTTCTGCTGATTCTTCTCTTTGTACATTCTCTTCACTTTTTCAGACTAGCACTACTAAATTTGAGGAGTGGTTATGAGCGCTACATTCAGCATTAACTTAATCCTAGTGCTTAATTCAGTTCTTTCTCTTTTGTAGCTGATTGAAAAAAGGAGGAAGTTACTTCAATCAGGGTTTTATACTTTAGAGAGAAAAGAGAATAATTTAAAGACATGGAGCATGGTATTTCTAAAACCAGGACAAGTAGCCTAATAAAATAATTCTGACCATATGAATGAATCCACATTTTGTTTTCATTGCCAGGTGCATCCTATGGGAGCTGAAATAACTTTATAGATCAATGTTCATTCAAGTAACTATAGGAAAATGATTGTAAAAGTACTGTCTTAGGAAATTAAAATTTCAAGAGCACAACTGCAAATATATGCCTTAGTAATAGTAGACATCATCTTTAGGATTGCATGAATTTAAGAACAAGGCAAATTGACAGTTTGTATTTAACCCTACAGGTCAATATCAAACAAACTTTGAACTGAAAATGAAAGTACAGAGAAAAATAGGTAAGAAAGTACTTGATAACATGGCATTTAAACAGGGAAAACATAGTTTGTAACTTAACTTGCTGCTTAACATAATTCTTAAAATATTTTATATTGCATTCTCCCACCCTCATCCAGTACTATTTGCATACCTTGTAATAAATATAATGTACTTTGGACACATTTACAAAATAGTTGAACCGGTACTCTTCTTTAGTATGTTGTCTTTTTTGTTAGCCTTGCTACACCTTTTTCCTGTTTTAGTCTTTCCTCTATCCTCACTCTAAGCACTGTTTCTTCACTACTTGAAAAGTGTGAATATTCTGATAATCTCTAGCCTAGGTATGTCCAGGTAAAAAATAATCATTTCCCCAACTGGCATTGCCCCATGTTAATATAGCTAACATTTTTGCTATTTTGTTAATAATCACTTTGCAGCTTATTGCTGTTAATCATTTGTTCAAGGAAAGGGACTGGGACATCTGATCTCTTGAGTATGGTCTATCCTGCTGGAATTGGCATTTTTCTCAGGACATACCATCTGTGAGTGAGGATGCTAGTCTTTTTTCAGTTTCCCCAAGATAGAACCTGTCTGAGTTCTGTTCCAATAAAGAAAAAGCAAGTAGAATAAACTCGCCAGCTGGAGACATTTTTTTTTTTTTTTGGTGGTTTACCAAAGTACACAAACTACCTATCAGAAACCATATAAACTAGATGTTCATTGTTCTGATGATGGATATAATTTAATGTTTGCCACTGAATCATGAAAATGGGGTAATTTGATAATGAAATGAAATAATATTAATGGCCCTATCTTAAAATCTTCCACAAAAGCAGAAAGAGGAGGAAGACATCAAGCCACATTTTACTTTGCTTATGTAGTTGGCAGTCGGAAACTCAGACAGAGCACAGCTGAGATAGCTTGTTTCTGTTTCACAATGTCTGAGGCTTCAACTGGGGAAGATTTGAAGAAATGAGCAGAAGTCAAACCATCCGAGGTTACAATCATCCGGTGGCTTCTTCATGTATATGTCTGGCACCTGGGCTGAGATGACTTGAAGGCTGGGCTCAGATGGTTTTATGGCCCAGAGCTCTGACACATGGACTCTCCATGTGGCTTGAGCTATTCACAGCATAGCAGCCACTGAGTAGCTCAACTTCTGACATGGTGGCTCTGGGTTTATGGCTTCACTTAAGTATTGTGGATAAGAACACTTTCATTTCTTGATGCGAGGGGGTGTCAAAGAATTCTAGCTTTGCTATAAAACAGACCCAGAGGAATGACTTTCTTCTGAAATAGCTTCACTTAAATATTATGGATAATGCTCAGACTGGTTACTCCTTTATTCCTTGGTGACTCTGTTTCCATGTGCATGCAACTCTTCTAACTCTATGTGTGATGAACACTTCACTGACATGAGAAAATGTGAAGAACTAAATTTTGCTGAGTGCTGACTGTGTATATCATATTTACCCTACTGAACTCACATAAGCAGTAGATATACCTAATCTATTCTGGATCATCTTAGAACCCTTTGGGAGTGTTCCTTTCCAGAGTCATTGAGATTTTGGAGAGAATTTGACTTGGTTGGCTCAGTTTCCTTAAAGACTATATATCTTGAACCACCCGGATGTGTCTGACTACTGTCCCTGAAGAAAGTCTCTGACAGATTCTCTCACAGAGCTGTTATCCTTTCTTGAGAACAAAGCAAATTAGGATACAGAGGATGGAAAAGAACTCAAACTTCTGCTTCTGTGATAAACATTCATTGACATTAGAATAAGAGATTTATGAATACCTAAAGTGTCAATGCTTTATAAGAAGGTGTGGGACCTTCCAAAGAAGAGAATAGAGACCTTGTCCTCAAAGGAACTTACCATTTTACATGAAAGGTAGACAAGCATATATGCATCCTCTCAAAAATGTACGGTGGCTGCAGAACCATGTAAAACTTCACATGACATGTCAACATACAGCTAGGATCAGCCATTCTTAACAGACAGCTGAGCTGGAATGCATGAAGGATTGGAGCCAGGTGATGTTAGCAAGGAATGCTCAATGGTGAAAGTGAATGAATCTTGAGGGGAGGAAACAGGCTCCATGGTGATGAGGTAGAGAAGTCAGAGTAAGAAAGAAATCCAGAGGTCTCTCTAGGTTTTACAGAGGTTGGGATATGAGGGTACTTCAAAAATTTCATGGAAAAATAGAATTAAAAGATAATAGGAATCTACCTGTGAACTCTTTGAAGACCACTTGCATTAGCCTGAAGATATTTCTTACCTAATATGTTCCTTTCCATCAGCTCTCACCTCCATCTAGTTACCAAGATCATAGACTAAATCAAAGCAAGGCTCATGCTTCACTGGCCAGCCCCCTTCTTTCTGATTTTAAGCATGATGCCACTGTGCCTGGTGCCATCTCCTCTGGAAAACTTAACTCTTAGAAAGTTAGCTAATGGTCCTGACATTGTAAATTCAGCCTAGTGCATCAAGTCTATGCTCTTGGCAATCCTATCAATAATTTTTTTTTTCTGTGAATATTTGAGTACTTCTGTGCTGGCTATATCCAGAGTACCCTATTCCATTAATAAAACATTCTTACCCTGATGAATCATAGATAATATGCAATTAATCAACCATATGTCTCCAATGAACCAATATCCAACAAACTAATTGGTGAGTAAAAATGTAAATAGTACTGGATGAGGGTGGGAGAATGCAATATAAAATATTTTAAGAATAATGTTAGGCAGCAAGTTAAGTTACATACTATGTTTTCCTTGTTTAAATGCCATGTTATCAAGTACTTTCTTACCTATTTTTCTCTGTACTTTCATTTTCAGTTCAAAGTTTGTTTGATATTGACCTGTAGGGTTAAATACAAACTGTCAATTTGCCTTGTTCTTAAATTCATGCAATCCTAAAGATGATGTCTACTATTATTAAGGCATATATTTGCAATCGTGCTCTTGAAATTTTAATTTCCTAAGACAGTTCTTTTACAACCATTTTCCTATAGTTACTTGAATAAACATTGATCTATAACATTATTTCAGCTCCCATAGGGTGCACCTGGCAATGGAAACAAAATGTGGATTCATTCATATGGTCAGAATTATTTTATTAGGCTACTTGTCCTGGTTTTAGAAATACCATGCTCCATGTCTTTAAATTATTCTCTTTTCTCTCTAAAGTATAAAACCCTGATTGAAGTAACTTCCTCCTTTTTTCAATCAGCTACAAAAGAGAAAGAACTGAATTAAGCACTAGGATTAAGTTAATGCTGAATGTAGCGCTCATAACCACTCCTCAAATTTAGTAGTGCTAGTCTGAAAAAGAGAAGAGAGTGTGGTGTCTTCTGCAGTCTGGGATATGCTGGGTACATTTTGATGGAACTGGATTAGCTTGAGCAGACTTAGCCCTTGATACCGCATGACCAGCCCACAACTTCTTAGGTCTCCCTTTTTCCTTAGTGCCCCAGGACTGTCCTAGGTTGTTCTTAGATCTGCTTTATACTCTAAATCCTTTTCATAAAATGAAGTTATTCCTTGGAAGCCTTCACAGCTGATTTAATTGAGTAGTCATATTATGATAGTTATGCTCTATTATTCTTTGGGTATACCAGCCCTTGTTGAATAAGCCCAAGGCCTAAGCCAGGTAAAATGTACATATAAAATGTGTGTGTGTGTGTGTGTGTGCACATGTACGTGTGTTCATGCATGTGTGTGTATATACATATGTGTGTATGTACACCTATACAGATATATAGCTATCTGCTGTCAAAAATTCTTTGAAATTGAAAAAAAAAAGACCCCATCAAGATTTTATAAGTTGTTCCTCTCCCCACTTAACACATTTTTGTTTTTAGCATTTTTTTTTTCTCATTTTGTGTGGAAACAGTTCTAGGTTTCAGGGCTTGCTGCTTCTCTTTGTGCATGTACATTTCATCCATTTCTACCCCAGTGGCTTCTGTCACTATCAGGAAGGCAAACCTAATGAAAACTCATGTCACAATGGTTCATGGGCAGGACTAGCCCACAAAAGCTCCACGGCTTGGCCAAGACTGGTCCAAGACTCTCTTTGCCAAGACAACACTGCTGCTACCGATTCCCTGCTGCTCCTTCGAGTAAAGTCCAAAAAGGACAGATTAGTTTGGGCCCTAACAGGGTTATCAGAAAAACCCCAGTGCCAAAGGCTCTAAATCTGACACTCACAATCCTCACAATGGAGTCAAAACAAAGCAGAAAGTGATCCTGTTCTCATAATCTTAGCTCTGGGCAGGTCACCATCTTGCCTGGCTGCTTTTGTCACTGCCAGCTAACGTGACAAAGGAGGAACCATCTCCAGAACCAGGGGGTGGTGTATTATATAACCAACATGGGGTAGTGTCACTTTTATCAGAGACTGATAACTAACAACTTGCACCTGCTTGCCTTGGCCAAAAACATCCAGAGGCAGAGTAAAAGAGCTCAAAAATCTGTACAGAAAATGAACAC
Source organism: Galeopterus variegatus (assembly GCF_000696425.1). Taxonomy (NCBI): domain Eukaryota; kingdom Metazoa; phylum Chordata; class Mammalia; order Dermoptera; family Cynocephalidae; genus Galeopterus; species Galeopterus variegatus. Next base: position 11,514 of record NW_007742318.1, read on the forward strand.
ATAGTTTATTATGATTTATTTTCTGTGTAAAAATCTATAGTTCATTTAAAAATCCATTCCCTAGTACTTTCTTTTATAGCTGTGCATCTGATCTTTGTTAATACTGGTGAATGGTGAAGAAACAATATGTGTAATAAGACCCCTAGAGTGAGAATGGTCAGGTAGATAAAAGAGCCAGCAATTGGCGGATTGGCAAACTCAGTTCCAATTCTAAGTTATGTACCTCAGTATATACAATAGAAGGCAATAGAAGACAAAGTGCCAAAGACACAAACAGCAAAAAGTAAAAAATTACATTTCAATAAGTAATGCAATCATTTATTTGAGGTGCAGAGAGACATCAACTCAGCAACCAACAATTAGGATTAAAAGTGTTAGTTCAGACTCTCTGTGAAAAGGATCTGAGTTTCAGGTTATGTCTAAAAGGGAACAGTAATTAAAAATGTTTTCCATTCTTGATTCCACATCAGCTCACTTATTTGTATTGTGGCTTAAGAATATTACAGACAAAGCTGAGCTGGGAGAGAAAGGAAAGAATGGTTACCTACAGGGGAATTTGCCCAGATCTAGTCCTGAAGAACCTGGAAGATCTGGCATTTTTTCAGGTTTTTCACTAATTCCAAGGACTCTATATCCAGGCTTAAGTGAAAAACTAAAGTGAACAGCTCCTGAGCATGTGTCCCCGGTCCTTATTCCCACCCACCTTCCTCTTGGCAATGAGCCAGAACCAGCTCCATTTGTCTGAGAACATGCAGGTAGGAAATGATTGAGTTATAAATTATGGGAATTATTTTGAGCTTAAACAAAACCTTGTATTATATTAATTATCACTGATAATAATGATATATTATACATGTAGAAATTTGCATCACTATTTAAAACTTTGTCATGTCTATTATTTTAATTGATCAAACCAATGACTTTGTAAAGTAAATTAAAAAAAAATAAAATTATTCATTTCAAATGAGCAAAATTGCCCATTTCATAGAGCAATTCACAGAGGCTTTAAAAGGATAAATAATTTAGGGGGCAGCAGGGAGAGGGAATTGGTAAAGGGACACAAAAATCAACTACATTGTATATTGATAAATTAAAATTAAAAAAATAAAAAATATATACAGCAGCAGTAGAAACACTTAAGAAGAATAAAAGGATAAGTATGTTGAGTGAAATAGCAAAGCACAGAGGGATAAATACCACACGTGCTCACTCGTAAGTGGGAGCTAAGAGAGAAAGAAGGAAGAAAAGTGCGTTGGACTTGCAGAGGGAGAGAACATACCTAGGGATACCAAGTGGAGTGGGGGAAAAGGGATAATTGGGTGGCGGACATGCGGTACAATCACAATTGTGGTAATGGACATGCTGCCAGTATGGATCTGGCCTTCACATCTAGGGCATGAGGGGTGACAATCGGCTTTGTATCTCATGAATATTCATAACCAATAAAAATAAATAAATAAAAGGATAAATAATTTAGACAAGATAAATTAGAAAGTGCATAGTCCAATGCACTTTTCATGAAAGGACTTTTGTGACTTTCCCCAAAAAGTGTTCCTTAGAACAGTTGGATTAGGCATAACAATGGCCCCTTTATAGTTGTTCACATCCTAATCCCTGGATCCTGTGAATACAGATACATCAAAAAGTTCATGGAAAAATAGAATTAAGAGATAATGTAAATTTTCTGTGAACTTTTTGAAGAATCCTCATGTGTTATTTTACATTGCAAGAGGTAGTTGTGATCGCAGACCCAAAAGTAGGGAGATTATCCTGTATTATCTGGGTGGGCCCAATGTAGCCAAAAAGGCCCTTAAAAATGGGAGAGGGAGGCAGAAGAGCTGATGCCATGTGAGAAGGACCTGATCTGCTGTTGTTGGCTTTGAAAATTGAGGGAAGGGGCCATGAGCCAAGGAATCCTGATGGCTCTAGAAGCTGGAAAAGACAAGGAAATAAACTCTTCCCTGGAGCCTCAGAAAGGAATGCCTACACTTTGATTCTGGCCCCGTAAGACTGGTATCAGACTTCCACCTGCAGAACTGTAAGGTGATATATTTGTGTGGTTTTAAGTCACTAAATTTGTGGCAATTTTTTACAATAGCAGTAGAATACTAATACACTAGTGCTGTGACATGTTTTACTAATGAGGATCTTCCAAAACAATGGTATGGTGGTAAATGTTTAAGAGGCAGCTCTCCTGGGGGGTGGGGGGAGCCCTATTAGTTTTTGTCAATTTCTGCTATGCAGATACTTCCACCGTGGCCAATTTCAGACTACCATGGTGACAGCACTGAACTTAGGAAGAGATTCCCACAGTCTCTCATAAACTGGTATAAGCCAGCGGCAACATATCACTGGAATAAGTTTAGGGAACTGTATACTTAGCCAGAATTTTACTACACACATGAGCTTCATTAGAGGTAACCTTCAGGTAAGAAGTCTGCTTAACTTTGCTTAACTCAGCATTGTAAAATTATTTGACAACACATTTTCCCATGAATAATATATATTGTATGGAAACTTGGAAAGTCGGTGACAAAATAGTGTCAGCTGCTCTGTCTATGTCTCCCTACCCATATTTTTTCCACTCTTTCAAAACATCTACCCAATTTGTGAATAGATTTTACTTTTTTCTTATTATCCATCTTTAATAATTGAGGACTGTGAGTCCAGGGGCCCTGACATGGGAGAAACAGGGCGAGGGAGAGGTAGCAGTGGCTAGGCCTCATCACTGACGAGCTGCTCTGCAGAGCAAGGTGAATAGCAGCGAGCGATTGATCAAAACTGACCTATGTTGGCATCAAGATCTACTGACAGGAGCATTCCTCTACCGTGATCAGTCCAGATTGTCAACCAAATGACGGTGACCTTGCTTCAAAGGGACCAGCTTTTGAGTGCTAGGTGTTAGTGTAATAGGATAAATGACATTCACCCTGCGAATACTGCTCCATATAATTCCCTCTCATAGGCTTTTCAGAACCTTGGGGGAATCTTTTGATAATGATTTAGTTTTTCTCCTGAGCTGCTTAACTCTGCTTGTTAGGGGCATAGGGTTGGGGGTCAGGCTACTTTAATCTTGCTAATTAACTGCATTTCTGTCTCTTCCTGTTTAGATAATTTCTTTTGGATGACTCAGGCTCTTTGGGGTAAATAGTCTGTCAGATTCGCAACTGTTTCCCTGCTCTTTCCCGAGATGGTGTCATATGTCTGAGGGTTGGAGACCAGGGGGAGATTTTATAATCCTGTGACAGCAGGGTCAGGCTTCTATGAATGCAGGTCCTTGTCTGTGCACTGTTCTCAGGTTCTGTGGTGACAAAGTTAGTTTGTACTGGCCCACTGGGGTCTGCTGACTCATGACTGGCTCCACATAGCCTTTGGAGAGATCATGCTGATAACCAAATCTGCCTTTGTGGAGTCAGCCACTCTGCAGCCTCAAGGCTCCATGCTACACTGCCCTTGCTTCCAACCCAGACTTCTGCAGCCCTCCCAACAATTCCTGGGTCTTCTCTGG
>NW_007742318.1:15840-17751 GCF_000696425.1 Galeopterus variegatus
CCTGGTACTTCACTTTTTTTTCACATGCCTCTGTGCTCAGGGAGGTGTCTTACTTTACACCTGCTCACCGCCTTTCTGACTGCAGCACTTCTCAGGCCACATCTATTTCAACAAGCCTCGTGGCTTAGCTTTCATGGGTGGCAGAGACATCCTTTCTACACAAAGGCAAAAACTCTAAAATATGTAGGAGGTGGCCAGGCTTGGCTTTTCATATAAGAAATCATGAAAAAACTAGGAGGTAAAGATTACCTAGGATGAAAACACATTGACTTAATATCCTGGCTATTCCCACTGTACACAATTAGAATTGTGCTAATGAGGACTATAAAGTCCCCTCCTCTTCTACTCCAGTTACAGGATCACTTAAGAATTTAAGCAAATCCCATTGAGATTTATGCTTAGCGTGTATGTATATTATTTTGATTAATAGAAGCTAATGTGGTATGATCCTAGTGGACATTAGTATTCATCATGTGCTTTAAACAGATGAAAGACTTTAATAGATGAAAGGCTTCTTCACCCCCCCCACTCCGTTTTTATTTCTCTAAAAATTTACATTTTGTTTTATCAGTAGATATTACACCATATTATAATTAGTTGTTTCCATATCTTTCTTCCTCTCTCCCAACATTTCTCCATATGTGTACTAAGCACACATGACCATATGAGCCATAATTCTGTGGTGTTTATGTCTGTATTTTTTTATATACATATCTCAAGTATGGTGCCTGGGACACAGTAGCTGCTCAATTCATGAATGAATGAAGTGACTTGCTAAGTAGCCTTTCACCAAGTAGGTGGTAGGGAAGAAAAATCTTGTTCCACCATCAAAGCCAGGTCTCCAGTGGGACTGACTGATAAGAAGTGAATTACAGCAGATTGAAAACTTCACTCTCAAAAATGGGACGCTTTCCTTGAGTCTGACAATGTGGATTGACTGTGTATGAACTATTCAACCAATTGTGAATGTTGAATGAGACTCTAGAACAATGTTTTTATGACAAAATAAGCATAAATGGAACAAGCAGAAGGTAATTTTTCCAACATCTGGACACATTATTTGCACTTTGAGCCCACAAGCTTGATAATTGGCATGATGCTTCCACTGTTATCAGATACGAGTATTCTGAGTCTTCCCTCCCTTAAGTGGTCCTGTTATTCCTCTACCTGGAATGAGGCAGTGATATTCCAGCTATAGCAGCTATCTTGTAACTACAAGATTACAGGGAACCTCCTAGCGAGGTTGGTGCACAAAGCTGGAAGGAGAACGTGTTATCTCCAGTGGTAACGGGAGCTACCATATAAGGCCTGTACTGCCTGTCTCCAGACTTCTGCTAAGAGATCAAGGAAGGGCCTATGTGGCTAAAGAAAACTCTGCCCTTCTACAGCAGAAGTCAAGAGAGAGCTTGGTCACAGAATCCCCTGTACAACAGGATGTGCCCACCAACAAGAATTAAATGGGAGCCCCAGAATTCTGTAAGCATTAAATAAATACATGTCTAAAGAGAGCTTAGAACAGTGCCTGACATTTAGCAAACACTATGTGTATCCTCATTATTGTAATTACTATTGCTGATATTACTACAGAGAACATTGCTACTAGCTCAAGTCAATAGTTGCCCTTTTTAAAATTTGAGCTATTTTAAATTAAAAAAATGAATACTTATAGAAAAACTTAGTACAGGTAGGTTTTAAAAAGAAAAAATGATCAATATGCTATCTGAAGATAATCACTATTAATAGTTTGGTCTATATATTTATGTTTCTCAGAAAACATTACATCATGCTGTATTCACCATTTTAAAAAAAGCTTTTGTTTTGACTTAGTAACTCTAATATTCATTGACATCTTTTTAATATTTTCCTTTTTCCATTCTTAATGCTTATACTGGCTTTTTAATACTTTTTTTT
>NW_007742318.1:21632-22109 GCF_000696425.1 Galeopterus variegatus
GGGTCTGCTGACTCATGACTGGCTCCACATAGCCTTTGGAGAGATCATGCTGATAACCAAATCTGCCTTTGTGGAGTCAGCCACTCTGCAGCCTCAAGGCTCCATGCTACACTGCCCTTGCTTCCAACCCAGACTTCTGCAGCCCTCCCAACAATTCCTGGGTCTTCTCTGGAGCTTACAGGATCCAGGAATGCCCCACACAGAAAACTGCTATTTTAGGCTATCCAGGGACATCTCTCATTGTACTGCATTGTCACATGGTGGCATGCTGGATGAGACACAGAGACAAGTGTAGAGCTTCTTCATCCCCCAAATTATATCAGAGAAAGTGGGTCACTCCTCCAGTGTTCTTGGATGTCCTATAGTGTTTGGAGGTGGTAGGGATTAGCATTTAAGAATCTCGTTCTGACATTACGCCTGGTACTTCACTTTTTTTTCACATGCCTCTGTGCTCAGGGAGGTGTCTTACTTTACACC
>NW_007742319.1:0-1962 GCF_000696425.1 Galeopterus variegatus
TTTTTTTTTTTCATTTTAAAAAAATTGACGTAAAATTCACATGACATAAAATTAGCCATTAACCATTTTAAAGTGTACGGTTCAGTGGCATTTAGCACATTGACAGTGTGGTGCAACCGTCACCTCTGTCTAATCCAAAACATTTTCATCACCCCAAAAGGAAACCCTGTATTCACTAAGCTGTCACTCCCCATCTCCCACCTTCTTTCCTCCCCTGGCAACCACTGGTATTCTCTGTCTCTATGGATTTACCTATTCTGGTTTGGGGGTTTTTGAAGTCCCCTCCCCTGGCAGAAGACCCTTAGGCATCCAAGTGAGACTGTGAGAAAGCCCAGCTCCCTTTGTTTCCAGATCCTCCTGTCCCTTGCGAGGGGGCTGCCCCCACCTGATACCCCCTCCCGGCACCCTGGTCCTCACCCTCAGCCTCGGCTAATCCCAGCAGCAGGTTCTGTGTCCTGCGCTCCCAGGGCTGCCACAAATGAGAGGTTTCATCTCAGCTGGGTTTCTCCTAGTTAAATATTTAATAAATAAGACCTACAACTTGTGATGCTGGGAGTGTTTGATAGTGAAATTAATGAAGGGGAGAGAGTGGCAGCAGCCCACGGATCCGCGCCTGAGCCTGGCCGAGGCGCCCTGGTGGCCTGAGCCTGGGCAGGCGACCTCACCGTGGATGTTTGCTAACTGCGGTGGGCCACGCCATCCTGTGTCCCCTCTTTGTTCAGCACTGGGTCCAGCACAGAGTAGCTGCTTAGGGAGTATGTATTAAAGGAGAGAGATCATGTGTGTGTGCGGAAGATGGAGGGGAAGGATGAGGAGATAAAGGGGGAGAAAGACAATTGGAAGGAGAGAGAGAAGGGGAGGGAAAGAGCTGGAGGAAGAGCAAAAGGGCATTGATGAGGGAAAGGGAAAGAGACACAGAGATGGAGGGGACGGGGGACACGCAGGAGACGGAGAGAGATGGAGGAATAGAGGAGCAGAGAAACGACAGAGAGAGACAGAAAGAAGACAGATCAGAACATTGCTGCTTGTGTCTTTCCCCCTCTCCCATTATCCTTGAACATATTTTTTCTTCTTTTTTTTTCTGTCTCCCCATTTCTCATTTCCTTACCCTCACCTTCTTGCCAACTCCTCTTCCCTTTTAATTTCCTGCGTCTATGTTATCTTTTCATTTTCTGTCTGGGTTATTTGTCCCTTTTATCTTTCTCTTCATAAACTGTCCCTTGGTGTCTGTGTCTAATATTTTTTTTCCAGTAAGTCTTTAGCTGACTCTCTCTCTTTCTCTGTATGCATGTGTGTGTGTGTGTGTGTGTGAGAGAGAGAGAGAGAGAGAGAGAGAGAGAGAGAGAGAGAGAGAGAGAGAGAGAGAGAGGATGGACCTAGAGGAGTGTAGGGACACAGATGAACATTTTAAAGACTAACCATGAAGTGAACATCCATTTTACCCAGGTCAACATCCACAATGCCACTGTCTCCTCAAATTCTCATAGGCACCTGTCCCCTGTCATAGCCCCTTCTTCCCTCCTGGAGGAACCACTATTGAGGATTTTATGGGAGTCATTTACTTGCTTTCTTTGTGGCTTTACCAGCTAAGCATGCATCCCAGAGCAATCTGGTGAAATGGTATGAGAGAGGAGCATATAAAACAAAACAAAACAAACAAACAAAAAACCTCCCTAAGGAAATGGTGATAAACTGAGTCTTCGGTGGGACTCTGCCGTAGTGGGGGAAGGGGTTGTGGGAAAGATGTTGTGGCTGGAGGAAACAGCATGTGCAAAGGTCCTGTGGCAGAATTGTTTTATATTTTGCTTAGTTGAGTCATAGTTACCTTTGTAATGTTTCATCCTTATTGTGGTTACTGTAGCTTCTTCATGGTCATGTTCATTCACTGATGATGAACGTGTGAGTTCACTCCCTTTTGGGTACCATCATGAGCAGCATTGCTGATTGTCTATGGACTTTGCC
>NW_007742319.1:6547-8606 GCF_000696425.1 Galeopterus variegatus
AAATGAATGGGTGTGCCGTTTGTCAATAAAACTTTATTTACACAAATAGGCCACGGGGCCAGAGTTTGCCAAGGCCTGATATAGTATTATTATTGTATATCAGCATTATTTGTTTTTTCTGTTTCTCTATGTCCTTTTCCCTTCTTTTCTTTCAAGGCCAGCCTTTCTTTCTCTGCTCTGGTCTGTCTGTCGGGAAAGCATGACAGACCACTGGAATGTGGGCCCTGCTGCCACCAGGCTTGTTTGTCTGATAAGACATGGGGAATGAGGATGGTCTGTCTTCCTCCTCCTCCCTCTCTCCTTTCTCTTTCCTCTCTTCTTCCTGAGCTTGAAGACGGGCTCCTTGCCCATCACTGATTTTTCTCTGCTTTGGGGACACCCACAAGCGTGTCACTCACCTGGCTTCTGCCACAGTGCCTTGTTACTCTTCCTCAAGCATGCCAGGCACAGTCCTACCTCAGGGCCTTTGCACTGGCTGTTCCCTCTGCCTGGATCTTTCTTCCCTCAGGTCACCTTGTGGTTCCTCCCTCATCTCTATCAGGTCTTTACTCAAAGGCCACCTTCTCAGAGCCCACCCTATTGTACACACTCAGCATTTCCCTCCTACCCCTCTGCCTTCTTTTTCCCCATTTGGAACTTTTCACCATTTTACTTGTTTTCTCTTTGCTGTCTGTCTCCCCATGTTACTATGATCTCCACAAGGGCAGGTGGTTTTATTGGTTTCACCCACTGATGTGGACTAGAACAACCTAGAACAGTACCTGGCACATAGTAGATGGTCAATAAATGTGTGTTGAAGGAGTGAGCCCTACGGCTTCATTCATTTTTATTGCTGAGTAGCATTCCATCATGTGGAAATACGATGTTTATCCATTTACCTCTGGTTTTGTCTGTTACTAACTAAGCCGCTGTGAAGTTCTTGTACCTTCATCCAACCCTTTACTTGGCAAAGCCTTATGTCTTTTAGGTTTCCTGTTAAATAGTACATCTCAGAGCCTTTCCTCACCAGTCACCCACTGCAGTCTAAGCTAGCCTCAACTCCGTTATTCTTCATAGCACTGATCAAAGGATGACATGTTTGTTTTGTGGGCACGGGTGGCATTCTGGCCAGAACTGTCTACTTCCAGAGTGAAAATATAGGAGAGCAAAATAACACAAAACACAGACACTTGTTAAACAATTTCTCTGGATTTCCAAGGATGGAGAGATGAGGATTTGTTTGAGGAGGAAAAATCTGGGGCTACTTCTTGAAGGAGGTGGGCTGTTGGCATCCCATTGTTCTTTAATTTGCAAACATGGGGGCGGGGGAGAAAACTGTCAGGAGGTCTCTGAGCTCAGGGAGCTCATGTTCATTTCAAAGATGGTGGGGCTGACAAATCATCTTTATACAGAGAGATAAAGGCCACCAGAGTTGCATAATGAGAAGGCGGCTTACATAGCACGGCCAGTCTGTATCTCAGGGCGTCTCTCACTGTGTGACCCAGTGGCTGCTGTCTGAGCCAAAAGTGAGAATGGGTGAGAGCAGGGGGCAGGAAACAACTGAGCCAGATACAATGTTGCCTCCCCATGGGCTGAGCTTTATCTGTTTTGTCCTCTCTTGTATCCCCAGCACCTAGGACATTGCCTGGCACTTAGCAGGTGTTGGTACATCCTCGCTGCATCAATAATAATAAGGAACAATCATTGTGTTTGAGAGTCTGGTCTGTGAGCATAGACTGAGTTTGGTTACTGCCCAGCCACTGCTAGCTGCATGCCTAATAATGAGTCTCAGTTTGCCACCTCTATAAAACTGGCAGAAAATCGTCTCTCCATCATAGAACATACATTCATTTAGCAAATACTGAAAGTGTGTATGCTGTGTGCAAAGCACTGTTCAAGACAGAAACAGATAAAAGTCCTTGGGGCTTACATCCTCGTTGGGAGAGAGGTGTAATAAACAACAAACAAAATCATATTAAATTGCATAGTACTTTAGAGGATTGAAAGGGCAATAGGGGAAAAAAACAGCAGGGAAAGATAGCAGGGAGGCCAGTGGTTATATTAAATAGGGCCTCACTGA
>NW_007742319.1:8955-9417 GCF_000696425.1 Galeopterus variegatus
AAAAAACAGCAGGGAAAGATAGCAGGGAGGCCAGTGGTTATATTAAATAGGGCCTCACTGAGGAGGTGGCATTTTTGCCAAGATCTGAAGGAAATGAGGAGGAAGCCACAAGGATGTCTGGGGGAAGAGGAAGCAGCAGGTGCAAAGGTCCTGAGGTAGGGTCATGCTGGGCATGTTGGAGGAACAGTGAGGAGGCCGGTGTGGCTTAAGGGAGTGAGCCAGGGGTAGAGTGGGAAGAGGAGAGAGCAGGGAGGTGATGTGGCACATTGCGCAGGGCCTTGTGGGCCAGGGGGAGGACTTTGGCTTTTGCTCTGAAAAAGGTGGGAGCCATGGAGGGTTCTGAGCGGAGGAGGGATGTGACCTGACTCAGATGTCCACAGGCTGTTCTGGTTCCTGTGAGAAGAACAAACCATGGGGGTGGGAGGCAAGGGCAGAAGCTGGGACATGAGGGAGAAGGTGACC
>NW_007742319.1:10074-22107 GCF_000696425.1 Galeopterus variegatus
TGGGGGTGGGGGGTGGTGGTGGGGAGGAGTGATCAGAAGGGCCAAGTCAGCAGCATTCACTCTGCAACACCATCCAACTCCAGCCCAGATTTCCCAGAACTGAGCAGGAAAAGGTCCAAAGAGGAGCAGTACAGCCAATGGGAGTCCTGGCAAGCTCCGGCCCCAGCTTCCTGGGGCTCCTGTTGCACCAACTAGCGTTAGTTGGACCTTCAGTATGAGCCAAGACAGCAGCTTTCAGGGGAAGAACGAGACGTGTACAAGTTCCCTTCATGGTTGTGACCCCACTTTCTTACATGGCCTCTTATAAATCTCTACTTTATTCTCTGTTACTTTCTATCTCTCTTGGAAAGGACTGTAAAACTCCCCACTCCCTTCTTAATGTTTGCAATGTGTTTTGGTGTCTATGTGTGCTCTTGTTGTAATTTTCTGGCTTCTTCCATCTCTCCCTTACTCATGGTATTATTTTTCCTTATTCCTTTTCTCCCCACCTCCATTGATTTTTCTCCTCACTGTTACCTAGGTTTTATCCTCAACTCCTGCCAAGTGCAGAGTAGTAGAGCTAAAAGAACATAACCATATAGTTCTGAATTTGGGTCCCACTTCTGCCACCTTCAAAGCTGTTTGACTTTGGGCAGGTCATATAATCTTCCTGAGTTGGTATCTTTCACCTTGCTCAACTACTATTTCTTTTTTTTTTTTTCCTTTTTGTCTTTTTTCGTGACCGGTAACGGGATCGCAACCCTCAGTGTCGCACCTGTACCACGACCGGCAATAGGATCGCAACCCTCGGGTGTTGCTCCCGCACCACACTCAACCAGTGAGTGGACTGGTCTGTATATGGGATCCGAACCCTCAGCAGGAGCGCCGCACTCTACCGAGTGTGCCACCGGGCCGGCCCTCAACTACTATTTCTGGTTCTCCTCTGGGCAAACAGTAGAGTGTCACTTTCCCACTTCCTTGAAGTTAGGTATGGCTGTGTGATTTGCTTTAGCCAATGAAATGCTTCTGGACAGAAGATTTAAGAACGAGTGTATGATTCACCATGTTTCCTTTTTTCCTGCCTCTATCATCATGAAAGCACAGAAATGAAGCCTTTTCAGACTAAGTGCTGGAGAGATGATGACATAGAAAAGTCCCCATCTGACTTTTAGATATAGTGGACACAGAACATAAACAAGAAAATAGACTGGAAGTGTATTCAGCCACTGAGGTTTGGGGATTGTTTGTTGCTGCAGCAGGATGTGGACTATCCTGACTGTATAGCAGTCTCCCTCTATCCACAGTTTCACTTTCCATGGTTTCAGTTACCTATAGTCAGCTTTGGTCTGAAAATATTAAATGGAAAATTCTGGAAATAAACAATTCATAAGTTTTAAACTGCACACTATTCTGAGTAGCCTGATGAAATCCTGTGCCATCCTGCTCCTTTCTGCTCAGGATGTGAATCATCCCTTTGTCCAGCATATCCATGCTGTATATGCCGTCTGCCTGCTAGTCACTTAGTAGCTATCTTGGTTTTCAGATCTGCTGCTGCAGTACCACAGAGCTTGTGTTCATGTAACCCTATTTTACTTAAGAATGGCTCCAAGTGCAGGAGTAGCGATGCTGACGTATTATTATAATTGTTCTATTTTATTAGTAGTTATTGTTGTTAATCTCTTACTGTGCCTAATTTATAAATTAAACTTTATCATAGGTATGAGTATATAGGGGAAAACACAGTATATATACATATAGGGTTTGGTACTATCCACAGTTTCAGGCATCCACTGAAATTGGGGGTCTTGGAACATATCCTCTGTCAATAAGGGGGACTACTGTATACATTATCTGCACGCTGGGGCCCGTATCTAAGCAAAATGTTCTTGTGAGGATGGTGTATACTTACATGCATTTAAACTTCTGGTTAATAAATATTAATTCCCTCCTTTCTTCCTATACTGCCCCTAATTTGCTTGTTTCTTTCATCTTGGGGGAAAAATGTGGGAAAGAATTGTTTGACTTTTCCTTCCAGGAGATTCATGGTTTCTAAAGCCCTGGGCATTGATTTAGTTGCCATCAACTTCCTTCTTTCTACAACTTTTTTCTCTCCTTTCCTGGTCACTTAGTATCTGCTGAGGGGGAAAAGAATCCATGTTTTAAGTCGCTCAGTTTTAACTCTTGCCATCATCCTCTTCTTTTTCCCACCTCTCCTTTGCCTGCTGTACCTCTGCTCACCCCACCAGGGGGTTTATACTCAGGTTCCAGAATCTGCAGTGTTTCTCTGTGGTTGTCTTCAGTTTCTCGCTTTCCTAGCTCCCTTGGGAATCAGTTGTAGTAGCAAATTAACAAATAGCTCTGAAGTGCCTCAAGCTTGAAGGCATTTCCTTTTGCTCACCTAAGCAGGTTCCTGGAGCCATTGCAAATACCTTCTCCCCTACTGTAAATCTTTCTTCATCGTTGTGAGAGATTCAGTCGGGGTCAGTGAAGACTCAAGCTGAAGATCTTGGCTGAAGCTCCTTGATGTTCCGGCTGCGCTTGGTGTTGTCATATTGATTAAGCTCCTGGGACCACTGCCAGCAGCCTCTAGGATTAAATCAATAGAGTTTGCAAAAGTAAAAGCTTCTTTTGGAGGCACAGAATATGTTGGTTTATTTTTTAATGATAAAGCTTCAAGTAGAATCTTCACAGATGGCAGGGCCAGCAAAGGAAAAGTCCAGGCAGACCCAAATATTTGGGGGAAGTGAAAGGGGATCAAATGAGGAACATTTCATTGGGGGCTTGGGGATTTCTAGAAAATCTGTTTAACTTGGGTTGCTAATGCAACATCTGTGAATTAGAAGAGAAGGTGGAAGATGCAGAAAGTACTGCTGCTGAGCTACTGTAAAGAGAAATGAAGTAGATATTAATTTATTTGCTCATTCAACAAACATTTAGTGGGGTCCTGCTGTGTGCCCAGCACTGGGGTGCATGATGGGGATGTAAGGGTGAGCAAGACATATATGGTTCCTGTCCTCATGGAACTTGTGATAGGAAAGGAAACCAAGCAAATACAGACATAATTACTAATTGTGATAAGTTTTAGGAAGAAAACCAGTAGGGTTCTGTATCAGTGTTGGAGGGCTGCTGTAACAATTTTCCACAAGCTGGATGGCTTCAAACAACAGAAACTTCTCTCCTCCCAGTCTGAAGGCCAGAAGTCCAAAATCAAGGCATCAGCAAAGCTGAGCTCCCTCTGACAGCTCTAGGGGGAAATCCCAGCTTCTGGTAGTTGTCATCATTCTTGGGCTTGTGGCTGCATCACTCCAATCTCTGCCTCCATCTTCACATCACCATCTCCTTTGTGTCTGTGCCTTCTCTTCTGTCTCTTATAAGGACCCTTGTCATTGGATTTAGGGCCGATGAGGTAATCCAGGATGACACCATCTCAAAATTCCTTACTTAATTACATCTGCAAAGACCCCTTTTCCAAATAAGGTCACAGTCACAGGTCCTGGGGGTTAGAACATAGGCATATCTTTTTGGAGGGTGGTACTATTCAACCTACTGCAGGTCTTTTGGGTGGAGGATAATTAGGACAGACATGCCATTAAAGCAAAGACCTCAAGGTTGGGAAACACAAGAGCAGAGTGTGAGCAGAATGAGAGAAAGGGGAAGAGAATCCCTGGCAGAGGGAAAAACATGTGCAAAGGCCCTGGGGCTAAGAACAGGTTTGTCATCTTCAAAGACAGCCAATGTAGCTAGAGCCTAATAAGCAAAGGGATAACAGGTGGAAAGAGACCCAGAAGTTGGCAGGGACGGGTCACATGACACCTTCTAGGCAAAGCTCTGGTAGTGAACTTAATTCTCCATGCAAAAGGAAACCCCAGAGAAGTTTTAGTGGGATGGGACAGAGTTGCTTCACTTAAAAAAATTTTTTAACTGAGGTGAAATGTGTGCCACGTAAAATTAACCATTTTAAAGTGAACAATTCAGTGGCATTCAGTGCATTCACAATGTAGTACAACCATCACCTCCATCTAGTTCCAGAACACTTTTACCACCCCCAAAATAAAACCCTGTATCCCTTGAGCAGATACTCCCCATTCTCCCTCCACCCTGCCTCTGGTAACTACTAATTTTTCTGTCTCCATGGATATTTCATATAAACGTAATCATGCAATATGTGACCTTTTGTGTCTGGCTTCTGTATGGAGAATGAATCGGGGGTCAACAAGACAGGCAGTAGACCACACTGGAGTCTATTGAGATTGTAGATATTTCAGGTGGTTTGACCTTAGGTGGCACAGAGGAGACAATACTGAGCAGGAGGATTCGAAGCCTGGTTTTGGAAGTAGAATTGGTGGGACGTGGTGGTACATCACCGGTAGGGTAATGGAGAGGGAAGAATCAAGAAGGTCTCTTAGGGTAACCTTACCTGGGCCACCAGGCAGCCTAGTGTTACAATTCACTAAGAAGGAATCCATGGAAAGGGAGATGGTTTTAAGGAAAGTATTAAAGGGTTTGGACTTTGGACACTGTAGTGGGTTGAATAGTGTTCTATAAAAATTCCGGTTCACCTGGAACCTTAGACTATGACTCTATTTGGAAAGAGAGTCTTTGCAGATGTAATTGAATCAAAGATCAAGATGAGGTCATCCTGGATTAGAGTGGACTTAATATTCTATGACAAGTGTCTTTGTATACGAACAAAAATGGAAGGGCTCAGAGAAGTCTGTGTGGAAACAGAGCCAGAGAATGGAGTGGGGCAGCCGCAAGCCCAGGAACATCTGGAGCCATCAGAAAGCTGGAAGAGGCAAGAAAGGATCCTCCCACAGAGCCCCTGAAGGGAGCTCAGTCCTGCTGTCACCTTAATTCCAAACTTCTGGCCTCCAGAACTGTGAGAGAACAAATTTCTGTTGTTTTAAGCTAACCAGTTTGTGGTAATTTGTTACGGCAGCCCTAGGAAACTAATACAGACAGTCCTGTGAAGTTCGAGATGCCTCTAAGAGGGACACAGCTGTCACCACGACCACACTCTGTAGCAGGGAGAGAATGGGATGAAGAAATACCCCAGCTCCTTGTCCTTTCCTCTGCCGTCCTGCTGGTGCCTCCCATTGGCCAAACCCATCCAGAAGGCAAGGGCTGAGGGGTCCTGGGTGATGCAGCTCACAGAAATCATCCTTGCCTCTCCCAGGACCCTGAGCAGGGCATAAGTGGATATGTGGGGAGAGGAGGGTAACAGGGAACGCATCAGAATGCATGCACCCTCTAAGAAGAGGGTATAGATAGAGAATGGAAGAATAATTTAGGATTGAGCCCCAGGGAAGACCAACATTTAGAGACCAGGTAGAAAAGAAAAACTGAAAAGGGGAGACTGAGAAGTAATAGACCAGAAGGATAGGAGGGAAACTAAAAAAACATAAAGGAGGGTGTGGTCTTCTGAGTGAGATTTGTGGTGATCCTCACTGGAAGAGTTTTGGTTGAGTGATGGGTTGGAAGCTTGGAGAAGGTCAAAGAAGAATGTGAAGTGAGGAACTGGAGACAACACATGTAGTTACCTCCTTTTTTATGAAGGGAAGTGGAGAAATGAATTGATGCCTTGAGGGAGATTTGGGGTCAAGGGTGAGGCTTTTAATGCTGGGAGACTATTTAGTTTTCTAAACTGAGTCATTCCCACAGTGTACCAATATGTTACTGGTGTCTTCTCCCAACTAGGATGGTGGAATTCTCAAATGCCCATATGAGGTTTAGGAGCATGAATTTAATGTCGTTGCCCCAGATAGTTGATCTCCTTCAGGAATGTGCCAGTCCACCACAGCCATGCGGAAGGCAACTGGCTGAGTTCCTGCAGGGATGGACTTTTTTCAGAAGGGAAAGAGAGGCAAGGAGGTGATGGATGATCAACCTGTGTGCGGTTGAAAAGGAAAGGGATGAAGGCAGGAGAGGGTGCCGAGCACTGGTCGGGTCTATCGGTTGCAGACTCGGTGCGGTGGACATTGGTTTACATTTAAGAGAGTTAGTAAGCGGGAAGGAGTGGAGAGGTGGTTACAGAGAAGGATGCTGGAAAAGGATATTTTGGAGGTGGCTGGTGTTGCTTCTGGGCTGGAGTGGCTTGGAGGAGACATTGGTCATTGATGAGGTGGGGACAACTCCAATGACAGAGGAAAAAAGGGAACAGTATGAACAGTGGTCTCTGCGTGTGAAAACTGAAGGTCATAGAAAGTTAATAGGCTTTACCAGATTTTTGTTCTTTGCTTTTATTTTCCTGGGAGGCTCAGCATCTTGGCTGCTGGTGCTGCCTTTAACTTTAGACTTCCTGTTGAGCCCAGTGGCACTGGGAGGGACCTTCGTGCTTTTCTTGGGGGCCTTTTCTTGGCTGCACCTGCTTTACAGGAGGTCCTCTGCACCTCACCTGGCTTCTTGGGTACCTTTTTCACCTACTCTGGCTTGGGAAGGTCCTTTTTTGCTTCTTGTGCTTTCTTGGGACCCTTCTTGGCCTCATTGGGTTTCCTGATGTTCACCATGGTGGACCTCTTCCAGAGCTGGATTTTCTTTTTGATCTTGGGGACCACTTTGAAGCTGCCAGTGGCTCCCTTGGCCTTGGAGTTGATGGTCTTCAGGGAATTTCCAGGTTTGAGTGTAAGCCAAGAGGTAAAGGAAATGTATAGTGAAGATGCTGAGGAACTGGATGTTTTCACCGGCTGCTGAATGGGATGTCCATATGGCAAGAGAGAAGGACTTTTCTTTGGTAGAGTCAACAACATAACAGGGAAGGTGGTTGTAAGTTGGATCAGGGACAGAGATCTTACACCACTCAGAGGTCCCCAGAGAACTCTATTGTCCTGAAAAAAAAGAGAGAGAGAAAGAGAGAAACAAAGAGAAAGTCTTCAGTTCTCATTCAGAGGCTAACCCCAAATGTCCTCGTTCCTCACCCTCTTCCCAGACCCCAAGAGTCTTAACGTTGATGAACACCTCCTGCTTAAAATTTGTTTTGATTTTCTTTTTCCATTTCTTTTTTCATCAGGGGAACTTCATTTTATCTTTGTGTATGTATGTGTTTTCCATGAGTCATGTTAATTCTCCCATGTTTAAACTTTTTGGTCTAGAGCAAGTTATACATTTAAATTACATATTTAATTTCTGAAGAAACACACACACGTGCATGCACACACATTCACCTCACTTTTTTTTTTTTTGGTGAATCTACTTTAAAAAAAAATTTATCAATATACTAAGTAGTTGATTTTCATGTCCCTTTATCAATTCCTCCTTTCCACCACTTCCCCCCCATCCCCACCCATCACCTCACTTTTTAAAAACTGCAAATTATAGCCCTGTAAATCTCCGGGGGTGATTGACATGAGAATGTCAAATATGCATCCCCTCTGACCCAGCAATTCCACATCTTGGCGTTTATCCTGCAGAAACATTCTCACAAGTACACAAGGATATATAGTCAGATTTATTCATTGCAGCTTTGCTTGTAATAGAGATAAACTGGAAATGTTTAGGGGGATATTAAATAAATAATGATGCATCCGTTCACCAGAATACAGTGCAACCTTTTAAAAGAGTGAGGTCTATTATACCGATATAGAATAATGTGTTCAGTGTGGTAAGGAGCACAGCCAATTGAAGAACATTATTATGATCCCACTTTTGTAAAGGGAAAATGTGATATGTTTGTTCTCATTCATTCAATAATATTTATTGAGCACCTACTATGTGTCAGGTACTTAGCTAAGTGCTGGGGACACAGCTGAGAACAAACCAAGTAAATTCTTGCCTGAATGGGGCTGACATTCTAATGACAGGGACTGACATAAATCAGACAAATAAATAAAATATATAGTTTGTTTGATGTGATAAGTCTGCTAAAACAATAACAACAAACAAGGAAGGAAGACGGAGATATTAGTGCAATTGAGATTTTAGATCTGGAAGCCAGGGAAGGCCTCACTGGGATGATAATGTTTTAGTAAAAGCTGAAAAAGGCGAAAGAATGATCCCTGCTTATACCTGGGAGAAGACTAACTCAAGAAAGAGAAGCAACCAGCGCAAAGAATGTGTGTAGGGAAAAATCTGAAAGATAAACACCAGACTGCTAGCAGAGGTTATCTCTGGGAGATGGGCTGGGGTGAGGACTTTTCTCTTTCTGAATGACACATTATGAATTTAAGAATAAAACAGGGGCCGGCCTGGTGGCGCACTGCTACAGTGCGCCGCTTGGGAGTGCGGTGGCGCTCCTGCCGAGGGTTCGGATCCCACATACAGACCGGCCGCTCACTGGCTGAGCGAGGTGTGGGCGCAACACCGAGGGTTGCGATCCCGTTGCCGGTCCCGGTCTGGTACGGGCGTGACACTGAGGGTTACGATCCGTTGCCGGACATGAAAAAAGACAAAAAGGAAAAAAAAAAAAAGAATAAAACAGAACACATATTCTTTTTGTAATTAAAACCACTTTTTAAATTTTTTAATTGATACATATTGATTGTACATATTTATGGGGTTATATTTCAATACATGTATACAATGTGTGATGGTCAAATCAGGGTAATTAGCATATTCATCATAGCAAAACTTTGTCATTTCTTTGTGATCAGACCACTGGAGCTCCTCTCTTCTAGCTATTTGTGAATTATTGTTAATTATAGATGCCTAGCACTACTGTGCATCACTAAGACCTATTTTTCCTATCTAGCTGTAATTTTGTATCTGTTAACCAACCTCTTCCTAAAACACAAAGAAAAGGGTTCTTGAGAGCTGTCCGATGGTGTTTGTATGGCTCAGGACTCAGAGGAAAAAGTGAGCTGGAAAAGTCGGTGAGGAAAGGCCCATGATGGGAACCCAGAGAAGAGAGTCAAGGGGAAAGACAAAGACCAAAACCAGTAGGGGATTTTATTAAAAAATTAGGTGAGGCCGGCCCAGTGGCGCACTGCTGTAGTGCGCCACTTGGGAGTGCGGTGGCGCTCCCGCCGAGGATTCGGATCCCACATGCAGACCGGTTCCCGCTCACTGGCTGAGCGAGGCGCGGGAGCAACACCGAGGGTTGCGATCCCGTTGCCGGACACGGAAAAAGACAAAAAGGAAAAAAAAAAATTAGGTGATATTCACCTAACATAAAATTAACCATTTAAAGTGAACAGTTCAGTGGCATTTAGTACATTTGCACTCTATGCAATCACCACCTCTCTTTAGTTCTAAAATATTTTCATCACCCCAAAAAGAACCCTGTACCCATTAAGCAGTTGCTCCTTATTTCCTCCCCACCCCGCATCCTCTTGCCCTTGGCAACCACCAATCTACATTCTGTCTCTTTGGATTTGCCTATTGTAGACAGTGAAAATTTGAAACAGCCCAAAAGTCCACCCATGGATGAAAAGAGAAGCAAACTGTGGTATATCATACACTGAGTCAGCCATAAAAAGGCGTAAAAGTACTCATCCATGCTACAAATGTGGATGAACCTCAAAAACATGACGCTGAGTGAAAGAAGCCAGACACAAAAGGTCTCATATTGTACAATTCCATTTATATGGAATTAGCCAACAGAGATATTTGAAGCATTTATTTTGAATCTGATATCCAGGGAGTGGACCACACACATGCACATTTTCTTGGGAACATTTCATGTTTGAGAGAAGCCCTAGTCAGCTGTGATGAGAGTAGGTATCGATGCCCACTCCATCCCCTGAAACAAAGGAACCAAGACTTCGAGGGGTGATAAAGAAATAGGAAAAGTTAATCAGACTAGTAGCAGCAATTGTTTTTTTTTTTTTCTTTGTCGTTTTTTTGTGATCGGTAAGGGGATCGCAACCCTTGGCATGGTGTCGTCCGCACCGTGCTCAGCCAGTGAGCGCACCGGCCATCCCTATATAGGATCCGAACCTGCGGCGGGAGCGCGGCTGCACTCCCAGCACCGCACTCTCCCGAGTGCACCATGGGGTTGGCCCAGTGGCAGCAATTGTAATAAAAATAATGAAATAAACATTTATTGCATGATTACAGTGAGATAAATCCCATCTCATGCTTTCATAAGCATGTTACATATTCTGATCATCGCAGGAACCAGAGTAAACACAAAGCACTCACATTTATTGAGTACCTACTATATACAGGGTCCTGTTCTAAGTGTATTGTGTGTGTTAACGCACTCCATTCTCAAACAGCCCTGTGAGGAATGTGCTATTTTTTGCATTTTATATATGCAGAAACTCAGGCCTAGAGAAGGAAACTTTCTTGCGCAAGGTCAAAGCCATGTCGGACTCCCAAACCCCTTTTGACTCCTTTGCTCTATACCTCTCATGCAGATATTTCCACTTTTCTGAACATAATTTAGCTGCCCTGGATAGACTTTTCACTTCAGAACCGTGCTGAAAATCCTTGGATCATATTAAAAAACAAACGACACATCAAATCTATTTGGTGCTGGGTTTTTAATTTTCTCTTCAGTTGATTTTCCTGATGACATAATGAATCTCCTCCACCACCCCTACTTGTGTGTGAATGTAGATCTTTACAAATGTGTCGGAGAATCTTAATACTTTTTGCTGGATGTGCTTGCCCTGCCCCCAGACTTGCCGTCTTTGGGCAGATGTGAAATTAAACTTGCATCTCTTGCCGCTGGCCGTGGTGCTGAAAACATCCTGGTCAGCACCAGAGATGCTCTTCTTAGCTCACCATCACTATGCTAAGAGTCTTGGGCTGATCAGCTGGTGGAGAGCCCTTTCCTAGGCTTGATGGTAATTGGTACTGTGTGCTGGAGAGAGTTTGAAGCCCGTGTCTGAGAACTGGAGGCTCTTTGTATTGTTGGAAGTTGAAATAGTCATTAATGTGACCCACTTGGGATGGGCTTAGAGGGTGTGAACTAGCACACCATCATTGATCATTATTAAATTAAATTGCGGCAGTTGGTTGGGACTTGGGTGACGTGTAATCCATTTAGCCTAGTCCATATGGTTAAGGTGCATCCTCACTCTAATTTTCAAATAAGGACAAAAACCATCCACCTTCTAAAAAGAAGAAACTGCTGAGTGTTCTGTTAGGGACCACCAGCTTAAAGCATGGACTATGGAGTTGGGCAGATCTGGGTGTGAGCCTCAGCTCTGCCAGGGCCTCCTGTATACTTTAAGTGATTTGCTTAATTTCTCTGAGCCTTAATTTCCTTATCTGGAAAACGGGGCTTACAGTAGAACCCACCTTGTAGAATTGTTGCAAGAATTAACTGGAACAAAGTGCTTACCCATGGTGTCTGCCCGACAAAGCACTCAATAAACAGCAGCTGTAATTATGGTTGTTGTGCTTGTAAATGGCCCCATAATAGTCTGTGATATTACGGAGTTAAATTGTGGCATTTGTTTAGCGGAGCAAGGAATATGTCTTAAGCCCATGCCCTGGTATCCCCACTCTTTTCCTGGTAACTGTGATGAATATGGGCATGGAACTAACATGAAAATAAGGTCTGTTTGGCTTCTCCCGACAAGCTCACCTGCTGGTTGACTCATTTAAGTATCTGTTTTCTCAGAACACACCAGAGGCAGCCCCCATAGTAGAGACAAGATCGTGATGAGCTAACAAACCCAAAGTTGTTTTCCCACCAACCACAGGAGGCTGGTGATGAGATGGGTGTGGAGGGTACCACAAAGAGAAGGCTGGATTGCCTGGAAGCTGCAAGGTCTTGCTCAGGAGTGGGAACCAACAGCCATACCCACTTGGAGAACTGATTTTCCTTTATGTTCTGGATCCCAAAAGCAAGGTCCTGTTAGCAGACATAACTCTTCTTCCCCATGAAGAATCACTTGGTCATTTCCATTGTCACATGCAACCCCTCCTTCTCTGGGACCTCTGCAAGTCTTGAACAATGTAATTGTGGGGGGAGCTTTGTGTATCTGCACTTGCCTGCAGGGCTGTCTCCTGTCCTAACTTCTGAGAGCCATTTCAGGAGCCAGCTTTTCCTCCCATCAGGGATGCTTCTCTCCTTTCAATCCCTCCCTCCCCCCCCCCCCCCCCCCCCCCCCCCCCCCCCCTCCCTCTTTTTTTTTTTCCCCCTCCCCCACGTCTCTCTCTCCTCTC
>NW_007742320.1:0-300 GCF_000696425.1 Galeopterus variegatus
GGAGTCATCTCAATAAAGCTGCTCACAGAAGACAGAAAAGAAAAGAAACGCACAAACCCTGGTGCATCAGGCAAGCAGGTCGCTGGGAGGTGCTTGGGGACCTGGGCTCCTGGCTCTGCGTGTGTTCAGATCACCACCGGCCTCCACCCGAGGACGATGCTCACATGGAGCCTCCTGGAGCGTCCCAGGGCCATCACTGCAGGTGGCGTCCTCCGACGCCTGGAGCCAGGTGGGCGCGGGGTGGGTACCTGGGTGGCTCCTGGGGGTGGAGGGGACAGGACGTCAAGGGCGCAGAGGCGG
>NW_007742320.1:2922-7829 GCF_000696425.1 Galeopterus variegatus
CCCTTGGCAGGAGCGCCACCGCGCTCCCAAGCGGCGCACTGTAGCAGTGCACCACCGGGCCAGCCCAATTTTATTTTTTAAAAGACGACCAGTAAGGGGATCGTAACCCTCGGTACGGTGTTGTCTGCACCATGCTCAGCCAGCGAGCGCACCACCGGCCATCCCTATATAGGATCCGAACCCGCGGCCTCAGCGCTACCAGTGCCGCACTCTCCCAAGTGAGCAACAGGGTCGGCCCAGGGGATCTTAACCCTTGACTTGGTGTTATCAGCACCATGCCCTCCCAAGTGAGCTAACCAGCCATCCCTATTTTTTCTTTATTTAATTTAAGTAATTTATTTATTTTTATTTTGGGGCGGCTCGCCAGTACAGGAATCAAACCCTGGATCTTTGTGTTGTAACACGACTCTCTAACCAGCTGAGCTAACCGGCCAGCCCTAGAAACTCTTTATATATTGAACTTATTATATGTTATTATATGTTGTTAAAAATATATTCACATGGTGCTGATAACACCAAAGTCTGGGTTTGATCCCTGTATCAGCCAGCCAAAAAACACACACACACACACACACACACACACACACACACACTTTCAAAATAAAGCATGTAAAAATGCAATAGAAGGGTTTGAAATTTTTATTTTAATAAAGACATTTTATCTAGTTTAATACAATTATATATGACATAACTACATTGTTATCTATAACACTTATATATACAATTACACTTATTATTTAATGGTCATATTTTAGCTCTTTATGTATCAGGCACATTAGCCATCTGTGATCCAAGTGGCCAATATTGTTTCCAGGTTTCCCGTGCATGGTGCTGCACAAAATAACCTCCACCAAAAGGAGAGGGGGTGAAGGGGCCCCGGGATCACATAGATCTGGGTTCAAAGTTCACACGAGCTCTGTGACCTCAGGCGATTCACCGAACCTCTCTGAAACTCAGCATCCCCTCTGCCAGGTGGACATAACGACAGTCCCTGTTTCTCAGCATCTGTACAATTACTGCGCTTGGGAGGATCCCACGCTGGGTCTGCACCCGGCCTGGCCATACTTGGCAGATTCCACCCTGGCGGGTGAGCACACCAGTGCACACACTGTTGGGGCGACAGTGGTCTTTGGGAGTCACGGTCA
The DNA here is from genome assembly GCF_000696425.1 of Galeopterus variegatus. NCBI lineage: Eukaryota > Metazoa > Chordata > Mammalia > Dermoptera > Cynocephalidae > Galeopterus > Galeopterus variegatus. The sequence goes on from NW_007742320.1 coordinate 4,068, forward strand.
CGTTGAAGACCCTTGGGAAGCGAGAGAGATGTCCCCCAGTCCGCCAGGTCCCCCAGCCGGCCACCTGGCAGCTGGTGCCGGCTTCCACAGTGACATTCTGATGGGTCAGCGGCACCAGTGCCACGTTGCTGGAGAGGTTGGCCTCACGGTCCAGGTAGGGAGAGAAACTGAGTCAGGGGAGAGAGGAACTAGGGGGCCTCACGGGGCCGCAGCTAGGACAGAAGTGGCAGCAAAATGAATTTTGATCTGTAAGTGGTTTGAGTGCAAATTCCGGCTCGGGAAGTAACCTGCTGTGGGATGCTGGCTAAAGCCCTCTCTGGGCCTCTGGTTCCTCCCCCACAGAAAAACAATAACAAATCATTCCTACCACAAAGGTGGTCTGGTGCATAAAAGAAGACCCTGAACGCAAAAGGGCTTACCCTGGAAGTGCAGATACAAACAGCAAGCCAGCCGGCCAAAAGAAAAGTTAAAAAATCATAATACCCAATGTCAGTGAAGATGTGGGAAAATGGGCGGTTTTAAATTCTGCTGTAGCGGAGGGTAAATTGGTCTGGTCATTTTAGCTGCCCGGGATGGAGAAATTTTTGTAAGAACACTGTACGAAGGAGTTCCCCGTGATTCTGTTGTAACAAAAGCACATGGAAACAACTTCAGCTAGATAAGTGGCCTGTGGTGTGTCTCAGGACGTTTTCTGTATTTTGTAAACCATCAAAGGAAACACACACGTGAGCTCCCTTAGGCCCCTCGGGTGGCACCCCTGCCCCCAGTGCGTCTCCACCTGCAGCAGGAGCAGGTCGTTGAGGTTCTCCTGGGGGTCATAGCCATTCTCGCTGATGGTCCTGATGGAAAACGTCTGCCTGGAACTCTCCCGACGCCACAGGTCATAGGCTCCCAGCACCACGGTGGCACTTCCAGGGTTCCTAAGGATTGGGGAAACACCAGGCTGGGGACAGCCCCCAACCTTCATGTGCACCCTGGGTCCCGGGCACTGGGGGAGGGGGGCAGGCTTGCAAATAAGGTGGGGGCTGGGGGAGGGTAATCACGAGGCCTCCTTCCTAAGCCCCCCTTAACTCCCCTCCTTTTACAGAGACCCAGCAGATGTCCACCAATATCATGTAATACTTCTTCCTTTAATAGCAGAACTCCTGTCTTTAGCTGAGAACATTGGCACCCAGCTGAAAGCTGACTTCCCAGACCCACATGGCTGTGTGGCCATGTGACAAAGCTCTGTCACTTCCTGTCTGTACACTGAGAGGAACAGGCATGTGAACCTCATGCCTCTGCCACCTTCCCACTGGCAACCTCATGCCTCTGCCACCTTCCCACTGGCTGAGACACACTTATGATAAAGGATCTGAGATTTTCATTCTTGTTTAAGCACTATATTGGGTGGCTCTCTTTGTAATAGCAGCTTAGAATGAATCCTAATTAATATGGGTAGTACCTTTTTAATTTTCTTTGCCCAACAGAGCTGGTAACTTTGCACAGTAACTCACATTTCTCATGCAATCCCTGTATTATCCAAATTCAAAGAAAACAATGAGGAAATTGCAACCACTTTTTTAAAACTGGGAACAAGGCCTCTGAAAAGAGAATCCAACCCCTATCTTTCTACTTCTACTCTTGCTAACTTTATCTATGGTAGAGTCAACTATGCCTTTAAAACACAGCAGTTTATTATTGCTAGGCTCTAAAAAAGTGGAGAATCTCTAGGAATACTTATTAAATGAGGTTTTGTAGTAAAAGAAAACAGTATACATATATAAACGCAAGTATCAATTTGTGTGATGTGGGAGGAGCCCCTCCTCCTCCTAGTCCTCTGCCGGTTGCCCAGTTCCTGAAAGGGGACTGAGTGCGCCCCTGGCCACACTGCCTGGGCTCTCTAATCACCTGACCCCCACACCCAGCTTTTTCTGGAATGCAGGCTTTCTGGCCTCCTAGCTTCAGCTGCTCCTGTTTATAGCACTTTCCTTTTGTTGTCAGGTTGTGTGTGTGTGTGTTTTATCTCCCAGAAGTCACTGTGGAGATATTACTAGACTCCAGTATCTGTATATTAGGATTAGAATAATTAAGATCATGTGAAGGACTGGAGTTTGGAGCACCCAGCCAAGCTGAATCGCATTCCTGCTATACAGTTATCTGAATCCTTCCACACAGCCAGTGGGTACAGCCTGTGAGCTTCTCAGCACCCACCTCACCTCTGGAAAATCTCCTCTCAAGATAAACACTAACTCAGATTAAAACCAGGAATCTCAGGAGGGGCTGCTTAGCATCAATGTGTTGTCTTGCTTAAGTTAAGCCGTCATGGCTAGAGTGCTGGGATTGTGTGCAGACCCCATCACTTTGCTTTCTGTGAAGCTGATTTATCAGGAACAAGCCCCAGGGTGGCGTTACTTAATCAATAGCAGAGATGCTGGGGGGGAGAAAGAGTCTGCAGTAAACTGATGGCTGCATCTGGTTTCCTATGAGCAGTCACAAGACTAGTGAAAATCCTCTAACCTCATCCAGCAACCAGACAGATTGATTGTGAGTTCATTAATAGTTGCTAGGGTGTAAGAAAAAGAAACGAAGGGGGGAAATGAATGCATCATTGGAACTGCACCCTTAATGGAGATCAAGAAGCTCTTTCAAAGCCAGTCATGGCCCTGGGAGAGCACTGGGCCAGAACGTCTGGACCCCAGCCTAGAGCCAAGATTAACACCCAAGTCCTCGGAGAAAGGCAACTGACTTCCAAACAGGAAGCCGTGTGCTTGTAGATTGTTCTACAAAGCATCCAAAGCTTCACATTAAAAGGAAAAGTCTGAGTTATCTATCTTGATATTTCGTTCACATCATGCCAAATAGCTTTCTCCAAATATTTGGCAACATTTAGACCCATAGAGATGTTTTAGCAAACTCAAAGTTGCCTATCAGCTTTATCTGCCAAAAAAGCAAACAAAAATAAAGCCTGGGAATGTGCCTGAAGAGCACATTAATTAATAATAAGTCCATTTCATTTGGGGTGTAGGTGCTCCTACCTCAGTTAACTCAGACTTGCAGACTGTCCCTCTAAGCTGTTTTTATTCGTATATCTGCTAACCAATGTGCTAAAAGTCTGCAAGAGTTAGTGCCCTATCAAAAAGTGAATATTTTCTGACACAAATGTCTTGTAGGTTTATAGCACAGGTATGTAATTTGAAGATTGTATACAAGTTGATCTAACAGTAAAAGACACGAATGTGGGCACATTTGCTTAAAAGAATTACACTCCTAAACAGATAACCGTCTGCCAACATACTGGGTTTTCAATACTAATTTTTTATGTATTGTGCTTTTTTTTAAACAGGCACAACTATTTCCTGTCAGAATGAAATTCAATGAAAAGCATGCAAGATGCTCTTCAGTCAGGCTTAATGTGAATTTTACAGCAACATTCTATGAGGGGATATTTTCCCTGAACCTTTTCCCTTCTCAGAGGTCCACAGTAACTTATGGGACTCCTTTATTAACTGCACAAATATTTATTGACTATCTATTATGCACTAGGCATTGAGCTATTATTAGTGATATAATAGATTCTCAGTGAGCATGGTTCTTTACCTCAAGTGACTGCAGACCTCTAATGAGGGTCATAAAATGTGCTCTGGGAGGACCCAGTAAGTGGCAATAGCCTAGTCTTAAAGGCATGGGCTGTTAGAACTTAGAGGTATAGGGCTTGGCCTGGGAAGCAGAGGGAGATTATTCCAGCAGGACCAACAGCTGACCTGAAACTGGTGGAAAGGA
>NW_007742320.1:8347-9728 GCF_000696425.1 Galeopterus variegatus
GAGGAGTCGTGACGTGCTCCTTCAGTGCCCCTGTACTGCCCCGCCGAAGGGAGGGGAGCAAGTGGGGACCTAGCAGTGGCCCCTCAGCAAAAACCTATTCACAGGGGGTGGGGAAAACAAACACAGCTCCTGCTGACTCCCCTTATGGATCTCAGTTTGCTCCTCTTACGGACCTTTAATGGAGAGAAAGTAACCCTCCACAGAATGTCTGAATTCCTGCATTCTTTACCCTTCCATCACTGTATTGATTCTTTTTTTAAAAAAAAAAAAAAAGACAAAACAACAACCCAAACTCCCGCCTCACTTTGTCTATCCAGAATGTTCACAGTGAAACACAGTTGGTCTTTTTTTAGATTCTTGAATGATTAAATAGTCTTTCAGGACGTTTAATATGTTTAAAGCTGGGAACCCATTGGGAGTTCACAAGTGCTGCATATACTGGGTAGCAAAAGAAAATGGGGGAAAAAAACCTACAAAACAAACTTAAAAAAAAAGTTGCCAAGTTTTAGCTGCTCGTTTACATTAGTGTGTGCACAATTTGTTCAGCCCTATGGTGGTGAATTTTGTTTCTTTTCCTTCCTAAGGCTGGGATACAGTGGGCATCAGGGACTTTATGCTAAGCCTGATGAAATGTGCTCCTTCAGCCTCCGTGAAATCATCTTAATATGGAGGCCTCGGCTACTTTGAGAGAAATCAGATTGTTTTTTGAAATTGATTGGGATCTAAAGCCTGAAATAAATGTTCATACTTTACATAGGAAAAAAAAAAAAAGGTAAAGACAGAAACAACAACCGTGAAAATAAACCAGGAATGTTTTAAATCATCTGTGAAGTAGACACAATTTTTCCTTGTAGAGAGGAAAGTTTGAGATAAATAGCAGAGAATCAGTAAATAATTCAGCCGATGACCTCGATGCTTATTGATTCCTGCAGCTGTTTATCTTTCTCTAGGCTACCCAGGAAAAAAATCCTCCAAACAACAATTATCACTTAATTATAAAATTGCTTGGCTTGGGAGAGCCTTCTGGTTGGTTTCTGAACACTCCAAGGGGGTAAGTTAATCTCTATAAACCACCCAGCCTGACTGAAGCTGCTGCTTAAAATTCTTAACCACAGGCTTCATTATTCTTTGGTATGGATGAAAAAAGAAAAAAAGAAAAAAGAAACACCCACATTTTCTTCTCATTTTCAGACACTTAGAATGTTTAGCCAATCAGATGACTGGAATGGTGGGTTATTTCTCACCTATGGGATCAGAATACAGACTGACTCTAGCCATGGGGTGCCCAGCCTGGTGGGCTCCTGGGTCCTAGAGTAGCAGTGACAGTGGGAGGGGAGGTGGCAATAATTTAGATTGGGCTGCAAAGGGCAAAAGGCAAAGT
>NW_007742320.1:11187-12657 GCF_000696425.1 Galeopterus variegatus
TATGATTCCACTTTTATGAGGTGCATGAATAGTCAAATTCTTAGAGACAGAAAATAGAATGATGGGTGCCAGGGGCAGGGGGAGTTGTTTAATAGGTGCAGAGTTTCGGGTTTGTAAGATGAAAAGACTGGAGATTGCACAACACTGAGTGTGCTTAACACTATTGAACTGAACAATTAAAAATGGTTAAGATGACAAATTTTATGTTATGTGTGTTTTACCACAATAAAAATAAACAAGAATGCTTGGCTAGCTTTTGTAAATGAGTTATATTCAGCAGGAGAACAGACAGAACTATAGAACCCATCCTGCCTCCTCTTCCAAGAGGTGATTTACTGGAAGTCCTCAAACATCTAACTGCTCTTTCAGTTCCCATTTCTAAAATATGATGGAAAATAATACCTAATTAGTATCTCATTAAGGGGTGGGGATTGGAACAAGGTGTGTAGAGCAAGAAAAGTGCCCTAAATGTCATGGAGACCAGTCCCCTGCCTNGAGGGTCCTTCAAGAGGTGATTGGATCATGAGGACTATCCCCTTATGAATGGATTAATCCCTTCATTGACTAATGGGTTAACAGTTTAATGAGTTGTCAGGGAGAAGACTGGGGGCTCTATAAGGAGTGGAAGAAACCTTATGGAAATGTGCTCTTGCTCAGCCTTTGTTAGCAATACTCACCAAGAGATTCTGTAGTGAGTCCCCACCAAGAAGAAGATTCTCACCAGATGTGACACCTGTACTTTGGACTTCCCAGCCTCCAACACTGTAAGAAATAAATTTCATTTTTGTTTTATGGATTACCCAGTCTCAGGTATTCTTTTATCAGTGATAGATAATGGGCAATACACGTGGTCTGAGTGAGCAACACAAAGAAGTGAGGTGAGAGTCTAGAGAGAAGGGCAAAGGGCAACAGGGTTTGAGGCCAGGGCTGCACCGAAGGGACAGCTGTGGCAGAACTCATAAGAAGTGTAGATTGGTTTAGATGCTCCTCACAGAGCAAGGAAGGCCTAGAAGATTTCTTCGTGAAGAAGTGACAAATTTGGGTTTACAGAAAATCATTTTGATGGCCAAGTGGAGAATCCACTGCAGGGTGGGGTGTGACAAGCAGAAGGTTAGGAGACCTGTTTGGAAGACATTGTAGTCATTGTGGACATGGACCATTATGGGACTAAGTACACATGGCCCACTCTTTTGTGGCCCGCCCCCAGCCGGGCTACACCCACCGTGAGTGAGCCCTGCTGTCAGGCCTGCTTTCCTCCCATTCTCTAGGCTCTGTTAGTTAGGCAGCAATATTGCTCAGCCGTTAAAAAGGTAAAGACAGGCTCTGGCCGCACGCGCCCTCCAGCCACCGATAGCCCCCCGAGGAGAACGAGAGGGCGAGCGAGTGCGGCGCTCCCGGGCCGGCTGGGCTCAGTCCCCTCACTGTCGCCGGCCCTCCACCGCCTTCCTCCGCTTCCAACTCCTACCCCCC
>NW_007742320.1:14412-14789 GCF_000696425.1 Galeopterus variegatus
CCCTCTGAAAGGTGGAATCCTACTCAGAATGTGAGGACTATCCTGTTAAGTGTAATCTCACTGCTTAATGAGCCCAACACCTTCTCCCCAGCCAATGTGGATGCTTCGCTTATGTCCAGGAAATGGAGAGACAGTAAAGGAAGACAAAGAATATGCTGAAATGATTAGGAAACAGGCTACAGCCACTAAGGCAGAAGCAGAAAAGGATGGAGTGAAGGTCCCCACCACCTTGGCAGAATACTGCATCAAAACTAAAGTGCCTTCCAATGATAACAGCTCAGATTTGCTTTATGACGACTTGTACAACGATGACATTGATGATGAAGATGAAGAGGAGGAAGATGCCGACTGTTATGATGATGATTCTGGGAATGAGG
>NW_007742320.1:15259-15952 GCF_000696425.1 Galeopterus variegatus
AACCTGGGTAAAGCTCAGCTAAATAAAGTCAAGCACACTTTCTTCTTTCAGGACTTCTGAGAGCCTTTCCTACTTTGATACACTGATGTTCATTGCAGAGCTCTAGGGGACAGGACATCTTGTACAGCTTCGCCCAGGGGTTTCCCCACAGAGACACTTCTGGAGGGCGCCTGCCCGACACTTGTGGACATGCTGTGTGGCATCAGTGAGTTCTGCCTGTTGGTGAATGCCTTCCTCTCCTGTGGCCTCAAGTTCTCTGTTGCTTTATGGGTTAGAAGGGGATTATGACCAGTCTGAGGCTTGTTCTGATGGGGTGGTAGGATTTCTGTCTCAAAAAGCCACCNTTATGACCAGTCTGAGGCTTGTTCTGATGGGGTGGTAGGATTTCTGTCTCAAAAAGCCACCTTGGCTTTATTTGCTTCCCATTCACTCAAAGGTGCTCTGTTCCATAGAAACATGGTTATGTCCCCATCAACATACTGATTCTCTCTGATAATCTGGATGATTGCTGAAAATAGGGGGGACCCTAGCTTAGTAAAACTGAAAACCTCTGAACAAAACAGAGGGAGTTGGTAGGAAGGATGACCGAGAGCAGGTAGGGGTCAGGTTAGGTAGGATTCCTGCTCTTCAGTTAGAAGGGGAGTCATAGGGGATGTGTGAGAGATCGTGTCTGGGGACTGAGCTATGGAACTA
>NW_007742320.1:16993-20127 GCF_000696425.1 Galeopterus variegatus
ATGGCAGCCTTATGTCAGCCACAGTGAAAGACAGGCAGAATCTGACAAAGACCAAGAGACTATAATCGTTTGATATTGACTGAGTACTCACTATGCATTTGGCACAGTTAGAAGTTTATTCATACCTTCTCCATTTGATTTGTATAATAATTGTGAAATATGTATTATATTCCTGTTTTGCAAATATGAAAACTGAGACTCAGAGAGGTGAAATAATTTGCTCAAGGTCACACAGATGGTAAGTGATACAGCCAGATCTCCTGGCTTAAAGTTCACTATGCCCCACTAGCAGCTGAGAGTGTAAGGTCAGCGGGCAAAGCTCTGAGAGATGCACAGTTGGCAAGGAATGGAGGAGAGGGTGGGGACACAGAAAGCAGGTTATTTGACTCGTCTGAATATCCAGGTTCTACCCATCCTTCAAAATCCTTGAGGCCAGGTGAGATCCACGGAACCTGTCCCCGGAAAACAGGAGGCAAACAGGAACAATTTGGGGGATCAATCTATATTGATCCCTAGTGAGGACATCCTAACTTGGAGAAAGGAGTCAGAGAGAAGGTGGGGATGCACTGGGTGAAGAGTCTTTCAGTTTCTTGACTCCTTCTTGTGGCCCACTGACACCCCCTTAATGTCAAACACCCTAAGGTCTCAACATCCATCTAGGAGACCTGGTGAGGAGGAAGCTAGATCTTTGGAATAAAGCTGACATTTAGGAAAGTTTAGTTACATAATCAATAATTATTTGTTGGGTTTCCACCATATGCTAAAGCCTTGGTTTTTGCTACCAGAGAATATGCAAAATGCTTGCTACTCTCAAGTAGCCCGCAATAGGGTTGGGGAGTGGGAGGCAAAGTCTTAAGTGGGTACCTAACAATGTAAGAGAATAGACAGGAATGCCATGGGATGATAAATAGTAAAGGGCTTCAGAAAAATGTGTCCAGATATGGAAGGAAATTCTCAAAGAGGAAGTAACAGAACTATGCTTTGGAAGGTAAGAACAGAACACGCAGAAAAGAAGAGGGGGTGGGGTTAGGCAGGGACCAGACCTGGAGGGCCAGGTAGGGAGCTTGCAACCAGACACGATGTGAAGGACGAGGCCAGGCCCACTGTGGTGAGCTTTTAATGCCGGTCGAAGAAGGTTGGACTTTAACCTCTAAGCATCACAGATTTACAAACAAGAAAGTAACAAACCATACAGTATATCTGATGAGCTCACAATGTTTGCAAGATGTAGTCAGCATGGCCCCGGGGAGAAGAGGCTCAGAAGCACATGGGGGAGAGAAGCAGAGGCCCAGTGAATACAGGTTCTTCTCACCTGCCCAATATCCACTTCCCCATCTCCTGGAAACTGTGCCTGAATTTTCCTTTGGAAACCATTTTGCAACTGTTTTGGGTGAGGCTGATTCCACCCCCACTCCCTTTCCAAAGGCAGATGTATAACCCAGGCTGGCCAGGCAGAATGGCTCTTTCCCCACCATGCAGAGTGGTAAAAATAAACCATGTCTCCAGGTGACCCAGAGAGAGCCAGCCCTTGTATTTCTCCAGCAATCATTAGAAGTGAAGTATGTTCTTTGCGCTGCTGGTGCCAATTGGGGACTGAAGCCTGAGGAGCTGGTGGTCATCTTACCAATGTGGGAAGAGGAACAAAACTGAAATAGAGGCAGTAGTCAAGGATGAGGCACAAGATTTCTAAAGTGACAGAACCCCGGGGTTCAGCCATGTCTGACATGTGGTCTGGAGAAAAATAATCAAACTGAGTAAGGAGGCTGGAACTGCCAGAAGGGAGGGGAAGTGGTGGTCAGGGACGGCCCCTCTGACAAGGTGACATTACACGTCTTTCCGTCTTGTCTTCTTGCAAGCTCTGTGTCTAACCTGCTGGCCTGTGCTGAAGGATGTGCAGGAGTGAGCACGGGCATCCTGCGAGTGGGAACGACGACAGCAAAGCTCTCGGCCAGGGGAGCTGGGCACGTACGTCCAAGGAGCAGCAGAAAGGCCAGCTGGGCCGGAGCTAACTGAGCAGGAGGGAGGGTGGGAGGCCGGGCTCAGGTCACATGAAGCCTATCATCCTTTGAAAGGAGCTTGGCTTCTACTCTCTGCATGTGTGGAAGCCATCGGAGAGTTTTGAGTTGAGCTGTGATGGGAGGGAACTCATGTTTGAAAGGGCCATCAGGGTGTCCCGCACCTGGCGCTTCCTCCTGATGGGCACTGGGCATGAGCCGTGAGGGCATAGGGAAGGAGGTGGCTACCAGAAGGGGTGGCAGGTGTGGCTGAGACTGGCCCTGGCGGGGCAGCGCAGCTGGCCTGGCGCTCAGCCAGCCAAGCAACTACAGGCGACCTTGTCCTCCAGGCAGACGGGTCCTGAGCAGGTGGGGGGAGGCTGGGGCATGATGTGGGGGGTGTTATACAGAGTTTGTAGAAAACTTCTAGACAATTGCTGTGCTCCTAAGTGACCGTGGCCCTGGGGCAGACCGGGGGCCCTGTAGGTTCTTGCAATATCTCGGCCCAATGATCTCTGCTCTCCCCAAGCCTGAAGCCGGCCACCTCCTCTGTCCACCACCATGCTGCCAACCCTTCCATTTTCTTCCCTTTCCCTGGGGAGTCCTGGAAATTAGACTGTGCTCAAATGTTCATTCAAAGGGAGCCTTGGCCATTCAAGAGGGTTGCAAGGGCTGAGCTGCGTGTAAATTCCAGCTGTAAATATGAAGCCGTAGCCAGTCCTACAGCTAGGGGCTCCTCCACCGAGGTCAGGAGGCTTCTCCCACACAGAGAGAAAGTCAGAAATTGATCTTGCTCTTAGCATTTACCAGGCATTCTCTGAGGAGGCCACTTCATCAGCCGCAGCGTTTGTCTTTGCAAAAGACAACATCTTGTCCTTCCTCCTACCATCCCCAAACACTTGTCACTGCGTTTGGCTCATCCTCTGCCTCCTGATTTGAGCTTTGAATTTGCACATTTTATTCCAGGCTTTCTTACTCAAATCTGGACCCCTAGTGCCTGTCTCAGCATTTGGCATATAGTGGGTGATCAATAAATAAAAAAACTGTTGAATGTTGCTGAATGAATAAGTTATTGCCATTGATTGCTAACTGACTGGTTCTTCAACATCTCCTTCACATCTGCTCCTTGTCCTCAGAAAG
>NW_007742320.1:21197-21798 GCF_000696425.1 Galeopterus variegatus
AGTGCCCTGCTGTGCCTGAAGTCACTATCTCACCTCCGCCCTCTTGGATAAGTTACTCTCATCTTGAAATCTCAGTTTCCTCATCTGTGAAATGGGAGGGCTAGGATAGGTGATCAGCAGGCCCTTTTTAACCCAGGCATTCTACGACCACAAGTGAAGTGGAATCTGAGGCCCTGATAGAAGAGAGATCACAGAGCAGGTGGGAGGCAGGACAGTGAGGTAGGTGAGCAGATCCTGGAGTCGGGAGGGGAGTGCCAACAGCACCCTTCTCATAGGGTTAATAGGGTTAAATGAGTGAATGTGTATTAATTTGGCAAGATATCTAACTATAATAGAATCTCAATAAATTACCACGTCTACTGACCAAGTCGATGGTCTCTAGCAGCACTATCTAATAGAACTTTCTGTGATGACTGGAAATGCTCCATATCTGGATTAATACAGTAACTGCTAGCCACTGTGGCTACTGAGCAGTTTAAATGTGGCTAGTGTGACTGAGGAACAAAATTTTCAATTTTACTTAATTTTAATTGTTTCAAATTTAAATAGCCATATGTGGCTATTGGCTCCTGCATCAGACAGAGCAGGTCGAAACACTGAG
>NW_007742320.1:23612-23975 GCF_000696425.1 Galeopterus variegatus
GCTATTTGGGATATTAAGTTTTTTGAGGGTCGAGTCCACATTTTCAAGTTAAATTATGTGAGATTCCTGCTTTCACACTAGGAACTCAGAAGTGCTTAAAACAATTTAAATCAAATAAATAGATAGATTTGCTCAGATCATGCTGCTTTACAAGAATCCTCCATTACCGATGCTGTGTGTTGCCCATATTGCCTGGAAAATTGCAGGCTTTTAGGGAGTCCTGCTTGATGGATTTGTCTAAATGTGTCTGAAAAGAAGTGCACAATGCAGACCACATCGGCGCCGGGGACGCGGCGTTCAGAACGCTTAAGTATCAAGAGAAGATTCGCATTTGTGCTCTCCTGCAGTGCACCATCTTCAAAG
>NW_007742320.1:25969-27528 GCF_000696425.1 Galeopterus variegatus
CAACTGTGGGCATCTCTGCCCAGCACTGGCCCTCGTTACATGCCATCTTCTATCCACCTCTCGGGCATGCTGCCCTGGGCATGCTCGTGTATGTTCTTCACTACTGTCTGCCTGCAGAATCCAGGCCTCACACCTGGGGCATGTGGAAGAACTTGTCTCTCCCCTTACCTGTCTCTGGGAAAGCTCCAACTCTACCTCTGAACTCAGAGCTCCCACTTCTGCAATGCAAACACACCATCTGTCCCTTCCTCTTCAGGGACAAACCAACACCATCTTCCCCAACAGAACCTTGCAAAGGTCATCCTGCCCTCCCTTCCTGGGGTGAGGGGGGAAAAGAAGATAGCAAATTCAGTTACTTTTTAAAAATTGAAGTCAACCCATTACCTGTAGTTTCTGTATTAGATTCATTTGTACTACTACTAAGTTTTTTATTAATTTGCTTCATATCCTGACCGTTTGCCAAGCTGGTACCACACTTGGCTGACAAATACATCTGCTGTAGCCAAGAAAGAAGAAAGCATTTTTCCTTCTCAGATAACATCAGACTTGTGATTTCTCCTGGGATCCTGCCACACAGGCCACTCCCACGCAGTGGCTGGCAGTGCCCCTGTGATCCTCACTGGAAGTAGGGGACAGGGGAAGACGGGCTGGAGGCAGTGACCCAGGCTGCCATCACTAGCTCAGTACTAGCATACGCTGCTGCATCCGACGCGGCTCCTGAGTTATTAACAGCTGAACAGAATTCCAAACCTTCTGTTCCTAACACATTTCTAACGCCTTTCATAATCCACAGTTGTTATCAAAAGGCATTTGCAGCTGTGAAGAAAGGTGGGTGGGCAGACAAAATAAATTAATAAATGAAGAGTTCCTGTGTAGAATGCTCAGCTCAGCACAGCTTGAAGTCTTACCATGGCCCACCTCGGGATAGGGCAACCTAGTCAGGCTTCCTTTTCTCCTCCACCCTNTGAATGTGGCTCTGGTATAAAAACTAAATGACCTGAAAATCTATTTGTACTCAAATTACTTTCTCTACTCTCTTCTTACCAAGTGAGAGGAGGTGCAGAGTAACAAGGAATTCTAACTCCTATAAAAACACACACTATTAGAATTTCTCCAAGTGCAAGTTCTGAGTACTCTGCACAATGACTGCTTCGGCATGGAGTTTAATCAATAATCTCTTTATTTTTATTCCCATGTTTCTATGAGTTCCTGGCTTCTCCAAGAATATGCTACCGGAGTCCAATAAATGTCGCTTTACTGTAATTCTCAAAATCAGACTTCATCTGCTGTAAGCTTCCAGCTACGAGTCTCAATAACTTGAGGCCTTCTCTCTCTCTCCCCCTCGGTGGAATCAAATAATTGTCCCAGTATTTGCTTTTCCTATTGCTACAGCCAACTGTGGGCATCTCTGCCCAGCACTGGCCCTCGTTACATGCCATCTTCTATCCACCTCTCGGGCATGCTGCCCTGGGCATGCTCGTGTATGTTCTTCACTACTGTCTGCCTGCAGAATCCAGGCCTCACACCTGGGGCATGTGGAAGAACTTGTCTCTCCCCTT
>NW_007742320.1:29053-31288 GCF_000696425.1 Galeopterus variegatus
ATCAGGAATGATGAGCGATGAGCACATGCCAGAGGGCAACTTCAAATCCAGCAAAGGTGGAAGGAACTCATTTTGCATTAATCCTGGCATCTCCGTGGTGTTCCAACATCCCTCCTTCTGGCTTTTGAGCATTTGAAAAGTGGAGGAAGTTGAACAGTGGGGGCTCAATCTATCCATACTCCAGAGAGGAGTAATAAAAAGTTCCTGATCCGGGCCGAGCCTGTGGCGCACTCGGGAGAGTGCAGCGCTGGGAGTGCAGCAGTGCTCCTGCCGTGGGTTCGGATCCTATATAGGGATGACCGGTGCGATGCGCTTGCTGGCTGAGCACGGTGTGGCCGGTCACAAAAAGGACAACAACAACAACAAAAGTTCCTGATCCCTCAAAAACGGTTTACTTCTTTCTTTCTTTCTTTCTTTCTTTCTTTCTTTCTTTCTTTCTTTCTTTCTTTCTTTCTTTCTTTCTTTCTTTCTTTCTTTCTTTCTTTCTTTCTCTCTCTCTCTCTCTCTCTCTCTCTCTCTCTCTCTTTCTTTCTTTCTTTCTTTCTTTCAGCCAGTGAGCGCTGTGAGTGCACCAGTCATCCCTATATAGGATCCAGGTGCGCTCCCAGCGCTGGACTCTCCCGAGTGCGCCACAGGCTCGGCCCGGTTTCCTCATTTCTAAAGATCTAGTTGAGAGGGTTTCTGGTAGATTTTAAGGTCTACATATTATCTAAGTCAGGGTGTCTAAAGAAGAAGGGAAATGGCTGAGCTAAAACACCCACAATCAATGGGCACGGCCAGCGAGCCAGCCATGTTCAACACGCACTGAGCATCTCCTCCGTCTCCTCTGTGTCAGCACTGTGCTAGGCACTAGGGATGAAAGGATGAAGATGGACTCCCCGTGCTTAACATGTCCACGGGCTAGTGAAGAGGAATTTTCATATGGTAGCACATCAGATGTCACTGTGGCCACATGGGATGCTGTGGAAGGCAAAGGTGGTAGATGATGGAAGAGGGACTGAGGGAAATTCAAGGGAAGAGCAGATCCTTGGGCTAAGTCTTCAAGAACAAGAAGGAGTGAGCCAGCTGGAGAAAAATGAGGAAGTTATTCCAGGCAAAGTCTACAGCACAGGCCAAGGTTTTTAGAAAAATGAAGGATCCAAGAGCATTTGGAGAACTTCCACCACTTTTATTTATTTATTTATTTATTTGTCCTTTTTGAGACCAGCCGCACAGCGCTCAGCCAGTGAGTGCACTGGCCATCCCTATATAGGATCCGAACCCGCGCGCGGGAGTGCTGCTGTGCTCCCAGCACCACACTCTCCCGAGTAAGCCACGGGGTCGGCCCAACTTCCACCACTTCTATGTGATTGAAATATAAGGTTGATGTGGGAGTGGCAAGGAATAACTCATATTAAGAAAAGTCTTGTGAGTCACCCCAAGAAATCAAAATTTATCTTGAGGTTTGATGGGGAGCCTTCAGAGCATTGAAAGGGGAAAGACATGGACAGACTTATAATATGGAAAGACCCATCTCACATAAATGTGGAGGTAAAGACTGGATAAAAGGATAGGGTGGACCCTGGAGCCAGGGAGACCTGTTAGGGACCAGTCAAAATTTCAGGTAAGAATAGATAAGGCCCTAAACTGATAAATAGGAATACACATCAACAATGACCATTTGAAAGTATTTGGCTTCTTGTGCATGGTTTCCCCTATTGAGAATGAGCCACACGGAATACCACCTGTGATGCTAATTTTATCATAATTATAATATTTCTACAAGTACAGAAAAAGCGAACTCATCTGAAAATATAACTAATGCATCCAGTATTTTTCCTAATGTTTCTAGCATCAGGAAGAAGGGATGCTCCACGTGCTTTTGACTGACTGCAAAGCCTGTTACGTCAGTCTTATTCTGATTGATACGGGGGCTGGCAGGAAAAGACACTCCAGTCTGGGTCAGGGGCACTGATTCATACCGAGATGTGACTCAGCTTAATGGATTATTTCTTCCTGGTTCTTCCCTCTCCAACCCCCACCAACCTCCGTCAGACCTAGATTTAACTTAAAGCTAGAGAATGGACTCTACTAATCATGGCATATCTGGTGCGGTTGGAGTTCAGAGGGGAGAGGCAAAGGAGGTTTTCCAGATGCTCCTGAAGCCACCCCTGAGGTCAAGCTGGACCCCAGACGGGCTTCCCCACTGGGACTCTCCATTGTTCTGCACACACAGTGACTGTCCCCTAGAGGGCA
>NW_007742320.1:32181-33789 GCF_000696425.1 Galeopterus variegatus
TGAATTTGGCTGTTTACTGACCACAGGGAGCAGGTGTGTGTTCTCAGCAAGCATTCCTGGGGACCATTGGGAAGTTTGGGGTTTTTTTTGTTGTTGTTGTTTTTGTTGTTGTTGTTTCACATTTATAAGCCAGCTTGTACAACGGGCTGCTCTGATTGAGAGTCTGCTTTGTGGCTTGCATTCGAGCCCCTCGCTGTCCTGTCTTCTCCATGCACTCAGGTTGGTACCAGACAGCTCTGCACCGTTCTGAACCAGGCACCCTCCCACCAATGCTCCCTTCCAGATGAAGCACGGGCAAACATTTGGGACAGAGGAAAGGAAGCAACCACCTTCTCCTTGCTTTATTCTTCATACATATATGTGCAGGGACCCAGCCCAGCACACAGTACACACAGACACCCACGTGGACCCATGCACACACCAGAGGAAAAGGAGTCCAAGCAGGAAGCTCAGAAACATCTCCAGTGCCAGAAGAAGTCTGGCTGCAGGCCACAGGGCCCCAAAGGGCTGATTACTGTCTGCCTTCTGCCTGGGGGACAAGGCTGGAACCCAGAGAGCTCATCACTGGCTCTGTGATGCCCCCTGCCTGCTCTCCTTCTGTGCCGTCTGCTGTGCAGTGTCAGTTTCCAACCCTTCCTAATCTACCCCTTGAAATCAAGCAAATGCAGTGCTGGACACTGATCAGGGCCCCTAATTATTATCAGTTCAAGATTTTCTGGTTTAAGACCTCCTACCCATGTCCAAGTGCTGGCTGAATCAACCAGTGACAATGCAAAAGGACTGAAGGGAGGGAATGAGGGACAGGAAAACGGTGATCACAGATAGAGGTCTGTGGGCTCCTTTCTCCCCTTTCTTGTCACCTCTTTAGGGGAACAAGGTGGGGGGACTTGTCTGTCTCCTAGGTTCCAGGGCTTTTCTGCAGGGAGCCTAAGCTAATTAGGCGTCAGTGAAAAAAAGGACGTGGAAGTCCCAAAGAGAGAAAATTTACTCCCAAAGGACTGACTTTTCTTGCCAGAAGTCACTTTAGTTAAAAATATTATTTCTCGATCCTTCATTTCACAAAATACTTGCCACCAGCAGAGTAGTTACTTTCCGGTGCTAAAAGCATTGTGGAAGCCAGCCCTGGAAGGGACTCGGATATAATGCCACCCCTTGCATCCTCCAAGAAGCAGAGGCGGAGGGAGCAGGAGTTTTTCCCAAAGGACCGTCTCCCTCCTGTCGCTGGCCCGTCCTAACGACACCGTGGCCCCATCCAGCAAGCCAACCATGGGGCATGAGGAAACTTTTGAGAAGGTGCCGTGTTAGCTGGGGCAGCCTGAGCCCTGCCTGGGACTCAGGCAGGGTCTTCTAGAAGAAGTGATGTCTTGGGAGAAGAGTTTTAAGGTTGAGGTGGAAATCGTCCAGGTGACAAGGGATGGGGCAGAAGAACAGTTGTCTGACAGAGGCAAGAAGGCATGGAAGGGAGTGGGCTGCCGAGTCTTGTAAGTACGTGTGTGATGCCAACATTGCTAAGAGGCAGGTGGGTGGGGCAGAGACCACCGAGGACTCTGCCCAGACACTGGCCTTGAGCCTGCAGCATGCAGAGGCCCTGAGGGTTTTCAGTTCAGG
>NW_007742321.1:0-470 GCF_000696425.1 Galeopterus variegatus
TTCCTGTGTATGGACTGTCAGTGTCCCATTTAAGGCCAGCCCTTCCACTTGGCACTGGTTCCCAACTCTCCTCCTACTCAGATGCACCACTCTAAGGATGACCCTTCTGTCCTAAACACTCGATTCTTCCATTCCTAAAGGCATCACTCGCTTGGCTACAAATCACACCAACTTTCTAGTGAGGAATGCCCTTCCTTGACCCCAGTTCCTCCANTCCCTACGCAGTCCTGTCTCATAGAGACATCGAAGATAATAACCAGTAAGAAAATTAGCCACCTCTAATGTGACTTTAGGTAGATTCAACATAATCCTTTTTCTGAAGGTTTGTTCTAATTCTGTAGAGTTCCGATTTCTTAATCTGAATTTTTCCCTAAGTGTTCAGAGATCATTTTAAAAGAATCTACACTTATCTCTCCATTGCATCTGTAGTCACTGGAACCTAAAAATGTTCTAGTTTGCTATTTTCAGGT
>NW_007742321.1:956-1314 GCF_000696425.1 Galeopterus variegatus
AACATGCAAATAGCATTTTTAGAGAGAGTGCTTGGACATAAATTTGGAGAATGGACCAGAAAGGATGAGACCCTATCAGTGGCTCTAGAATCACTGGGAAGGCCTTTAAAATGCAGATTGATGCTTTCTTCTCCCAGATTTTGTGATGTTTGTGACAGGGCTGGACAATTTGCATTTACAGTAACTTCCCAGGGGATATTGATGCTGACTGGTCAAAGGAGCACACTTGGTGAACCACCAGATGAGCTTTTGGGAGACCAGTTAGAAATATTTTGCATTCATCTATGCAGGATATACTATACAACTAAACACTGACAGTAGAGTTGAGGAGGAGGGATGGCTTCCAAAGATACAGAGG
>NW_007742321.1:3385-3681 GCF_000696425.1 Galeopterus variegatus
GTTTCATAGTAGGATTTATTGGTGGTGTGTTATTATCTGGAAAACATGGATTAAACACATCGGTAGCAGCCTGCCCATGTGTGCTTTAGGAAACTTTCCCATGGGATTGTGCGTACTGACGCCTCAAGACTCTCTGGGAAGCCAGACTTGAGATTGAACTTGTGCACCCCTTTCGATGTGCATCCCTTTCCGTTTGTGTTCTCTTATTGGGAAGTTCCCCACAAGTCATGTGTCAAAAAGCAGATGAGTGGAGTTGCCAGTCAAATAGTGAGCTTCCTAAATGACCCTAATGAAAG
>NW_007742321.1:5735-6143 GCF_000696425.1 Galeopterus variegatus
AAAAAAAGAAAGATCAACAATCACAATAATAGTTTGAGCTTTCAAAAGAACAGAGCAGAACTGAGGTTACCAGAGGTATTAAAGGAGCATGGAGAAGGAGTTTAGTGAGATATTGGTAAAGGGCCACCAAAAATGATTACATCATGTAATGCTGATTATACTAATTATCCTGATTTGAGCATCACATATTGCATACAGATATTGATATTCAATGCAGTACCCCACAGATACGTATGATCAATTATGTTTCAATAAAAAAATTAAATAATAAAGTGATATAAACACTGCAATCATAATATTCATAATATATTTATATTACCATATATAGATAGACCAGATCTATTTACCACAGCATAAAAAATTGTTAAATAAATTGATGAATATTGAAGTACTTTAATGAAAGTTTAA
>NW_007742321.1:8153-8630 GCF_000696425.1 Galeopterus variegatus
AGCAAATCAAAAAAGCTGCTACTGTTTATGTTCCTTTTTATGAAGGAAATATTTAATAAAACCAACTGTTCAGTAGAAACAATGCAAATATACAACCTGATTTTAAAACAGCTTCCAACTATGTGCTCTAAAATTCAGTTTTCCAGGTCAACTTGTGTCAAGTTTGATGAGCAAATGAGGAAATCTTGGGGATTCTGCCCCCTTTCCAAACAGAGCTCCTTAAAAAAAAAAATGCCCCATATAGAATACATCTATCTTTGCCCTCCACTTTTCACTTGATCTAATTCCTAATCCATGTAGAGTACTCTATAAGCAACAACATAGTAGCTTCAGGTAGGATGTAATCCTGAGGACGTTGTGAAAACTTGCATGTTTGCAGGACAATGAGCATAGACCTATGTAGCCAGTGCCAGGAGGACCATGATGGCAAATAGGGTGTCATTTGCAACAAGCAGGAACACACTGAAGCATGCCTCG
>NW_007742321.1:9750-11385 GCF_000696425.1 Galeopterus variegatus
CCTTCATTGCTTCCCAGCAATCATAGTATAATTCCTTGGCTAATCACTCTGCCTCTCTGCTAAAGATTTCTGTCTCCTCTCTCCTCAAATCTCCAACTCCTCCCTCAACCCCCTGATTCTCTGTGGATGACCTCATTTCTTACCTCGCTGAGCCAAAAGAAACAATGAAAAGAGCGCTCCCAGGAGCCCCTGCCTCCATCTCTGCATCCATGCTGCCTCTGTGTGGCATGTTCTCACCCCTCCTGTGTTCCTGTGTATGGACTGTCAGTGTCCCATTTAAGGCCAACCCTTCCACTTGGCACTGGTTCTCAACTCTCCCCCTACTCAGATGCACCACTCTAAGGATGACCCCTCTCTCTTACACACTTGATTCTTCCATTCCTAAAGGCATCACTCGCATGGCTACAAATCACACCAACTTTCTAGTGAGGAATGCCCTTCCTTGACCCCAGTTCCTCCAGAAGCTGCCGCACCAGTTTCCTGCTCCTCATCTCAGCAGAGTCCACACTTGCCGTCTCCCAACCACTCTGCCTCCATCTCTCTCAAGCAGACACTGTCTGGCCTCCACCACTTCACCAAACAGCTCTTGTCAAGATCCCCAATGACCACCCAATAACTCGACCTGCCAGAAACATCTAACAGAGCTGGTCACTCTCTTTTCCTTAAAAAGCTTTTTGTTCACTTGGTTTCAAGATGAAACAATCTCTTGGTTTTCCTTCCCCCTCAATGGCAACTTCTCAGTCTTTATGGTTTATCCTCATCTTTCTGCAGCCTCTTAATGGTGAACCCCAGGGCTAGATGATTAGACTTCCATCAATAATTAGACTCCATCTACACTTACTCCCTTGCCTTAAATGTCATCAGCAGCCTGAACCTCTTGCCTCAGTTTGAAATTATATTGCCAACTATCAACAGTTCTACTCAGATGTCTATCAGATATCTAAAATTTAACATGTCCCAAATGGAACTCCTGATCTTCCCTCTCAATGCTGCTCTTTTTGCAGTTTTCCTGATCTCAGTAAATGCAACTACAAACTTTCATTAACTCAGACATTAACTCCTGGAGTCCTCTTTTTCTCAGACTACATCAGCAGATCCTGTTGCCTCTACCCTCTAAACATATTAAGAACCTGACTGTCTCATGCACTTCCACTGCTGCTTCTCTGGTCCAGACCACCAGCATCTTGCATCTGATTGCTGTGACAGTCACCTCACTGGTCCTCCAGCCTGTCAACTTTGGCCTGTATTTTTCTGCACAGCAACAGAGCAATCCTATGAAGACATAAATCAGACCAATCATCCCTCTGCCTAAGCCCTCTCATAGTATTTCATCTTTCTGCGAATAAAAACAAAGTCTTTAAACAGTTGACAAGGCCCTACATGATCTTCCCCAATTATTTATCCAAAACACACCTCCAAATTCCCTCCCCTGGAGTGCTCTTTCCAGGCACACTCAGCAATGTGCTGGTCCTTTAAGTGTGAGGATATTATCGCCTCCAGATCCTTGCATTTGAGCTGTTCTTTTCCCTTGCAGGTCTTCCCCCAGATATTTTCAGGGTTCCTTTCCTCACACCCTTCACATTTTGCCCTCTCATTGGGCTTTCCCTGACTCTCCCTCTCCTCTCACTCAGGGCT
>NW_007742321.1:11695-12021 GCF_000696425.1 Galeopterus variegatus
TTGGTACAGAAGTCTGGCATGGAGAGACACCCTCCTTTCTGTGACTTTCTTTGGCAAAGCATACCCAAGTGTTGCCCTCATCATAGAACTGAAATAGAAGATATGACAGATAGTTATAATAGAAGGAATTTTAAAACAAATTCTCTAACACATCCATCAAGGGAGCTCTTTGTAGCCTGCACAGTGGTCTCTTTCTCTGTGTCTCTGTCCCGTGCCCCTCTCACACACACAGAGTGTGTAACGTGGGAGTGCTACAAACAGCAAGTACAACCTCTAGCTGGTAAACTGGTGTTTATTTATGAACCATGGAAGAAAAACATCATGCA
>NW_007742321.1:12447-12802 GCF_000696425.1 Galeopterus variegatus
TACAACCTCTAGCTGGTAAACTGGTGTTTATTTATGAACCATGGAAGAAAAACATCATGCACCCTTTTTCCAGCTGAAGCCCCTGGTACCATCACTAACACTGAGGGTTCTCAGCAAGTGCAGCAGAGGTTCAGAGCACGGACCTGGATCCAGACCGCCTGTGTTTAATCCCAGTCCCATCATTTGCTGATTAAGGTTCTTTTGCTGCTCTATGCCTCAGTTTTTTCACCCTCCGATGGGGATAATAACATCAACAACCTCATAGCATGGTTGCAAGCCTACACACAATAATGACTGTAGGTATTAGCAATTATTTTCATCAATTGCCTGTCTTTAAATTTGGCATCATAAAAAA
>NW_007742321.1:14792-20010 GCF_000696425.1 Galeopterus variegatus
TGGGCATTTCCATTAACAATTACCCAGTGACTGTAAAGAACAGATGCAGCATTACAGGGGGGAAATGCCCTGAGCTGCAGTGGGCAGTCTCCGGCTTCACACAGTGACCCTGCTAGTGGGGGTTCAATGGGGTGACAAGAATCAACATATAAACAAATACTAGGGTAATTAAAAAACTTCATGGAAAAATACAGTTAAAAGATAATAAGAATTTGTCCGTGAACTTTTTGCAGTACCCTCATATGCAGCACACAATTCAAATAGTAAGTGCAACGAAGGAAAAGAATAACCATATCCAAAGCTCATAGCTTCAGTACAGAACCAAGTATTATATTTCTCCTCCCCACAAAAGTATAATCAAAGAGACCAACTGTGGAACAATGTCACAGAAATCTAAGCTAAGTTCAACCCAGGTGTTTCGCTGAACCTGTAATGAAAGACATGGTTATTCATTTTACCTTGACTTAATAGTCTATCCGTGACTTAAAAAGACACACCTCATGCATCATTTTATTAAAACTTTAGGTATTGCAGTTATATTTTAAATTAACATGTATTCTGGCCCGGCCCGGTGGCATACTGGAGAGTGCGCCACTTGGAAGCGCGGCGGCGCTCCTGCCGAGGGTTCGGATCCCATGTNCTTTTGAATATTATAATTTGG
This sequence comes from Galeopterus variegatus, assembly GCF_000696425.1. Taxonomy (NCBI): domain Eukaryota; kingdom Metazoa; phylum Chordata; class Mammalia; order Dermoptera; family Cynocephalidae; genus Galeopterus; species Galeopterus variegatus. Next base: position 15,454 of record NW_007742321.1, read on the forward strand.
GCTAGAGGATATGATGTTTGGTGGTAAAATTATTTCAAATTTAGAGTTTCTGTACTATGAGGTTAGTATATTTCCTGTAAGTGCTACCAAACTTTCTCCCATGATTGTTTCTGGAACATTTATCAGCTCTAAGAGTTTTCTGGTAGAGTCTTAAGGTTTTTCTGTGTATCAAATCATGTCATCTGCAAACAGGGACAGTTTGACTTCATCTTTTCCAATCAGGATGCCCTTTTATTTCTTTCTCTTGCCTGATTGCTCTGGCTAGTAATTCCATACTGTGTTCAATAGGAATGGTGAGTCTGGGTGTCCTTGTCTTGTTCTTGTTCTTAGAGGAAAAGCTTTCAGCTTTTTCCCATTCAGAATGATTCTGGTGCTGGGTTTATCGTATAAAGCTTATATTGTGTTGAGATCGTTTCCTTCTATATCTTTTTTGTTGAGAGTCTTTTTCATGAAGTGATGTTGAATTTTGTCAGGTGTCTCTTTACGTTTGTTGAGAGAATCATATGGTTTTTGTCCTTGCTTTTATTGACGTTATGTATCTCATTTACTGATTTGTGTATGTTGAACCATCCTTGCATGCCTGGGATGAATTCCACCTGCTCATAGTCTATAATCTTTTTGGATGTACTCTTGATACCTGCACTCCCATGTTTATCACAGTTCTATTTAAAATGACCAAGATATTGAAATACCCTAAATGTCCATTGTTGTACAACTTGATAAGGAAAATGTGGTATGTATACTCTGCTATAAAAAAGAATGTAATTCTGCCATTTGCAGCAACATGGATGACTATAGAGAAAACTATGTTAAATGAAATAAGCCAGGCATAGAAAGAGAAATACTGCATGTCCTAAATTGTTTGATTAATTTTAAAATGTATTCAGAGATATTTGGCTGAAAATGCTACCAAGGGAGTAGAGATCTTGTTGCATTGCAAGATGGTGATCAGCATGAAATATCATTACTGCAGTCATGGCAAAAGATAACATGCCATGACATAAATATGGTGTTTTCACGATTTTATCTGATGTCTCAGCACACTGCTTAAGGGGGATCACTGTAATTCTGTTTCTAGAATGAACCTCATAGGAACAGGATGGTTGTGGCTCCTTAAGGGCAAGATTGAAGGTGCCAATCACTCCTTCTTGTCCTCACCTACAGTGCTCTCAGGTCCTCACTTCATGTGACTGGATAAAGAAGGCCAGAAAACATCTTGAGAGTGGCCACTTTGGGGTGATGGAAAGCACCTGTTAAAACACAAGGAACTTTAAAGAAGTCAATTTTGAAATTACAAACATGACTTTAGTTAGTAAATGGGCTTCCCCTCCTCCCACAATAACGGTTCGAATCCTAGCCTTCCCAAGGATTATGCAAAATAAATACTTTAGCAGAAGCCACACTTTCAACACACAATGGTACAAGGGTCAAAGCTGACATGATTAACTGTGAGCTCACCCTAAGTGCTCTGCACTCAAATTTAGGCTCTAATTTTACACAAAATCCATGTGGTGCTGGGCATTTCCATTAACAATTACCCAGTGACTATAAAGAGCAGATACAGCATTACAGGGGGAAATGCCCTGAGCTGTAGCGGGCAGTCTCCAGCTTCACACAGTGACCCTGCTAGTGGGGGGTCAATGGGGTGACAAGAATCAACATATAAACAAATACTAGGGTAATTCAAAAACATCATGGAAAAATAGAGTTAAAAGATAATAAGAATTTGTCCGTGAACTTTTTGCAGTACCCTCGTATGCAGCACACAATTCAGATAGTAAGTGCAAGGACAGAAAAGAATAACCATATCCAAAGCTCATAGCTTCAGTACAGACCCAAGTATTATATTTCTCCTCCGCATAAAAGGATAATCAAAGAGACCAGCTGTGGAACAATGTTACACAAATCTAAGCTAAGTTCAACCCATGTGTTTTGCTGAACCTGTAATGAAAGGCATGGTTATTCATTTTACCTTGACTTAATAGTCTATCCGTGACTTAAAAAGACAGACCTCATGCATCATTTTATTAAAACTGTAGGTATTGAAGTTATATTTTAAATAAACATGTATTCTGATATTAAGTTTATGAAAGTAGGTTTTAATGAAAGTGTACTAACCCACATGTACTTTTCTTACTGCAAGGGCACAATTGATGAAAAGATTACACAGGCTCACTGGATCCCACTTTCTCCTCAAATTTCTAATTCTAAGTGATTTTACATTTCAATGAAAACCATTCATTAAACCTCCCAACAGCATTTACTACATTTTTAATGTCTCAATAAATACAATAAATGGGTCTCAAAATTCTATATCCTATATGAGGCAAACACATAAAGGTAAAAAAGGGGGGGGGCATGAAACAATTTTCTAAGCAAGCCTTGAGTTTCATAAAGAGGCCAGATACTGAAAAACCTGGTGGGAAAAAACAACATTGCCCACAGTGAACCCAATTTTTGAAAAATAAACAAGTGACTATGGATAAACTTATTTATGGTAATTAATTGGCAAGTGAAAAAGCTTGTGTTTCTAAGAATGAAACCAGATACTATAAAAAGGACCAGGAGTTTGTAACCTGCAATTTGCTTGGTCGAAAATCTAACAAGAAAAACATCATTTGTATCAGCCCAGCAGGGTGAAAAAACTGCCAGATGTGTAGGCTACCCTAACACATGCAAAGAGAGTCACATAAAACCATTGCTGAACATGGTTAGGATTCAGAAAGGCTATTTCTAGATTATAAAGGAAAGATTCTTATACTTTATACTCATAGCTAGAAACTAGTTTAACCATAAAATAAAAAATAAAATGAAAAAATAGAATGTCAAAGGAAGAAATGGAAGCATCTTCTTGCATCCCTACTTAGCTGGTACTGATGTCCCACACCAATACCCATTTCTCCAACAAAGCCAAATTCCTTTCCACTGCTACCTTCCCATGCCACCCAGAGCCCACTCACACAGCAGAGACAATGTTTAAGAAATCGCACAATTATGAGAAAACTCAACCTTTCAAGTTTCCAAAACAAGTTGCTCTCTTTACAGATATAGATAGTCCAAAGATATAGCCATGCTCAACTGCTAATATAATTTTCATTTTTATCTCCATTCAGAAAACAGGGCCGGGTACAGCCAATATTAAAAAACATTTCAGTAACACTGACCAAAAGCCCAAACTATGCAAGAGCCAAATCTGCCTTAGATATGTTCCCTTTGCACTTAATTCCCATTTCTTCCCTCTCATCTCACTCCCACACTCCATCAGAAGGAACAGCTCCTGCGTCCCATTCCCTCCTTTGTCCCATGGGCAAAGGCTCCTAGTAGAACCTGTTCAGAGTAATGAATAAAGGAGTAAAACTTAAGTTTCTCTCTCTCACTGGTTGCCCATCCTTTACATTTCAAATACCTCCAAATCCTATAGACACAATTAATTTGCTAAGGAATGCAGGAAGAAGACAACTAACTTTGATTGAGTGCTTAATATCGGGTGTGTGTGTGTATTTACAGATAAGAAATCATTTAACAGCCCTTTGTACTAATAAGGAAACTGAGGAACAGAGTTATGAAGTAATTTACCCAGGTTTATTCAGCCAGGGATATGCTGGGATTCAAATGCACCTTGCTCAGCTTGGGCTGCCATAACAAAATACCATAGACTGGATGGCTTAAACCACAGACNTCATTTGGTGGCAGCCCAGCAGGGTGAAAAAACTGCCGGATGTGTAGGCTCCCCTAACACACGCAAAGAGAGTCACATAAAGCCATGGCCGAACATGGTTAGGATTCAGAAAGGCTGTTTCTAGATTATAAAGGAAAGATACTTATACATTATACTCATAGCTAGAAACTAGTTTAACCATAATATAAAAAATAAAATGAAAAAATAGAATGTCAAAGGAAGAAATGGAAGCATTTGCTTGCATCCCTACTTAGCTGGCACTGACGTCCCACACCAATACCCATTTCTCCAACAAAGCCAAATTCCTTTCCACTGCTACCTCCCCAGGCCTCCCAGAGCCCACTCACACAGCAGAGACAATGTTTAAGAAACCACACAATTATGAGAAAACTCAACCTTTCAAGTTTCCAAGTCAAGCTGCTCTCTTTACAGATATAGATAGTCCAAAGATATAGCCATGCCCAACTGCTAATATAATTTTCATTTTTATCTCCATTCAGAAAACAGGGATGGGGGGNAAAAAAAAAAAAAGAAAAGAAAGAAAGGATAATGTAACTGCCTTCAAATATAGTAGTTCAAGAGTATGGGAGATAACAGGTCTATAACAGATTGATCATACCAGACTTTAAAATGAAAAAATTCTAAGAATTAAAAGAAATGTATTTGTTTCCAAAGAAAATGTGTAGTACCAATTTGAACCTCATAGATAATTCAATTTGTATTGTCTTCAAATACCTTTCTGACAAATTCTCAATGTTATCGTCCAATAGCCCATGAAAATGGTAATCAAATTATCTGTTCACATTTAATTATTAGTATTTTACCCTTAGGCATAAATATTTCAAATTTATCTTTACATGAATGTTAGCAAATCAAAA
>NW_007742321.1:21112-21484 GCF_000696425.1 Galeopterus variegatus
CCCAATGTGATGGTATTTGGAGATGGAGCCTTTGCCACTTTGGTTTTTGCATATGTTGCATATTGTCATTTTATTAGGTAACACACGCTCTCGTTCAGCAGGAAGCTAATGGACTGCTCAGAGCAGAGAGCAATGAACTAGTCAGAGGAACTGGATGCTCACGCTGGCCCTATTAAGGTGAAGCCCTGGGCGGGCTTAATCTTTCAGCCTTAATTCCCTTTGCTGTAAAATGGTAATTAACTCCCTTTCTCTGAGCCATTTTACACAACTATCAGCAATAGCAATAGAGGGAAGAGGGGAGAAAAAAGAAACAAAAGTCAAACCAATATTAAATTTCATGTCTTTGGATACTAATAAAAATATTTGATATGG